>NC_140460.1:630800-888300 GCF_963576455.1 Neolamprologus multifasciatus | reverse complement strand
TGCTCAGCTTCACACGGTGACCTTTGACCTCGTGCATTCTCACAGATTTCACGTTAGGAACCTTTTTAATGCCCCAGACCTCAGTTAACATCTAGACTCAGGATGTACACAAACATAACCAGCTGATGTGAATTATTGCAGTTATCATCTCATTACAAGCTGCAGAGGCCTTTGACTGTGAGTCACATCTGGAGAGCTTCACAGTGGCTCCAGGAGAACCACATCCCTGCTCTGATGCAGCAGCTCTGGGTGAACTGACCTAATCCTCTGTCATGAGTAATCTTCTAATTATAGAGGCCTCGGTGACGGTGAAAAAGATTTCTGTGAAGTTTGTTGCATGAACTGCAAGATGAGACCTGAACTACATCACACTGACAACCTATGTAATCAGTCTTTGTGCGTGCATTTTGTACATGCGTGCAGCGTCTATGGGTTTCAGTTCTATACTGTTGGCTGGGACTCTTTTGGCTGTTGTTTGGAGAGATTTGGATGTGGTTTCTTCTCCCTCTGTGTCAAACACATCAAACGGTCTTTTCATTAGCTACACCCGCAGGATCTGTTCCAGGCTTCTGGCCAAGTTGATATCAACAGACATTTATTTGCCATCAAGCAAAATTAGGACTCATCAGCAATCGCAGAGAGCTTTGATTAGACTCATAAACAGAGAAAAAAATGCTTCTGTGTGTGCATTTCTTAACATACGTGAGCAACAACTGTGCAGGTTTTGACACGTTCTGACTGAAGAGAGCATTTTTCCCTCTTTGTGTTATCTCGTCTGATCTTAGTTGGCCCTGGGATTTGGGTTGGCTGTGGTCCGATTGCTCATTACTCTTGTAATTGGACGGTCATAAAAGCCAAGCGTTGCTGAGGATACATCTCGATTTTTAGGTTTAAGTGAACGTAAACAACATGAGCGGCAGATCAAGAAACAGTTGGCCAAATTGCTCCATGCACCAGTTGTTTCACGAGCAGTTGAATGGGTGTACCTAAAAATGTGGCGGGTGACTAGGGATGGGTATCGTTTAGGTTTTATCTGATACCGGTGCCAAACCGGTACTTTTGAAACGGTGCCGGTGCTTAAACGGTGCTTAAAGAATGGAGAACACAAAATTGGTCCAAAAACCTCTCATGTTCAGCTGTTTTTTTGTAAAAAGATAACAATGTTAGCCTTTTCTGCAGCTATGGGGCATATATGGTATCACTCTTGGCTGGAAGCAGCTTAAACAATGGGAAAAACACAAACTTTGTCCAAAAACCTCTCATGTTTAACTGTTTTCCACTTTTTCTTTGGTCATTTTAGCCTTTTTGTCCAGGGTGAAGGGAGTATCTGCCATCAAACAAGAAGACAGCTGCATGTAGCTATGATGATGTTTGCTAGTTCACCTTACATGCATTAATGTAATAACGTGGTTAGCCTACTCAACGTAAATTACACACGAACAACATTAAGCTACTCACGCAGAGAAGAACGGCTGCTGCTGCATCATCATCCTCATCATTTCTGCTACACTGGCAGGGCTAGGGGCCAGGACTCTCCTCTTCGGGTTTTTGGGGGATGTTGCTAACTCCGGGTCGATAACAGGCACCACACCTGCAGTAGATGTGCTCGGTGTGAGGTCTCGCAGCAAGTTATCAAATACGGCGCATTTCTCGGCTTTTAAAAAAACGCTATGCGTCGCCAGGTGTTTCATCAGATTTGAGGTGTTACCTCCTTTGACAGTATCACAGTATCAGCTTAAAGCACTTGTTGCAGCTGCTGAGTTTGCATCTTTTGCTGTGAAGTACAGCCAGACTTTGACGCTTCGCCTTGGGCGTTTTTAATCTGTAGCTCTGCTCTAAAAGAACGTACGTACCTGGACCCGCCTACTATCCTCGGAAACGTAAAATGATTGGCTAGAATCTAAAGTGTGTCACAGCTCAGGAAAAAAAAGCACCGAAATGTGGCTGCTTTTCGGTCTGGTTACTACCGTTTATGGCAGAACCGGTGCCATCATGGCACCGGATACCGGTACCCATCCCTACTGGTGACTGACGTAGAGGGCAGCGCGAGACAACAGGAGCAACTCAGAGTGAGCATGAAAGCACAAAGGTGGAATAATTAGGAGCCAAACATGCATAACGGTGTTATTTAGATCCTCTATGATTTCTTTATGTGACTAAAACATAAAGTCTGCAAAGGAAAAAACAAAAGTTCTTGTTGCTCTTTGGCTTTAGCTCCAGACTGATATTAATTGCTTTGTGTGTTTCTGTGTGAAAGTCACAGCAAACACTCATCAACACCTCACCATGTGCACAGAAACCTAAAGGCCTGTTTCTGGGTTCTTCTATAATCAGCTGCAGTTGCTTTGTGGAGCTGAGCGCTCGAGAGCAGATATTTTCTCTGAGCCATCTGTCACTGTAGCTATTCCACCTGTTAGCTGCACACTGTGTGCAGTACTGTTCAGTCTTTAACCACAATATTAGCAAATTACTCACAGTCCACGTGAATCCTTTGCTCTGAGAGAGGAAGGTTTGTGTTTTACACTCAAAGTACTTTTACTGGAGTCTTGGAGAAAGTTTTTTTTTTTGGGATTAATAAGGATTTTTAAGGTAATAACAGGCTGTGACATGTTATTGATAAAGCTGCAGTGTGTTGATCGTTGTTGGTGACACAGCTGCTTTCTTTCTCTGCAGCCGGTGAGCGACTGAAATAAATTAAAGTTCCTCCACATGTTTGTTATCTGTAGCCAAAGAGAATCGACTGAAGTCTCAAACTTGTGCTGAGTGGAAAAGATGGAAATGTTTGATCTTTTGATTGATGCGAGACTTAAAAGATTCATCAGGCATTAAGAAGAAATGTTGCCTAATAATTTTGTGCCATGAATAACTGCTGCTGTGAAACGCCGTGTCCCAACATGGTGCTTTCTCCGAGTTATTCCACATTCAGCAACTGTAGGATTTACTTAGGTGCAATTAGGTTTTGGATTAAACGTGTTTTGTCTGCTAATCTCGTGACTTCAGCCTGGATCAGCTGCAAATTAACCATAAAACACATTTTTAACGTTACTGTTCAACACGTGAATTGCTCCCGAGCTGGTGTTGTCAGCATATAGAAGTCTTTGTGCAGGGTTTGTGGATACATCATGATATGGGAATATGCAGGCTGAGAGGAACCTGGCTCTATAATCAGCCAGTCCAAACCCACCATTAGCAGCACCCTCTGGAAGGCAGCCAGCGCTAATTGTTTATGTGCTGTCAGTCAGAGCTCTTTGTGCTCGGCAGCTCGAGCTGGTTTACTGCCCTGGAAAGCTGCTGTTTGCGTCGCTTAAAGCAGATCACCTTGTTGTGGGAACAATGAAGGATCTGTGTGCCGAGATGAGTGAGTGCCGAAAGAGGAAAAATTACGGAGAAGAAGCAAAACCGAGGGGTCAAGAAAGGATGAATGGAGACCACAGAGGGCCCCTTCACTGTCTCGGCTGGAGGAAGCTGCAGTCTGCACACACGAGAGCGTCCAGATGAGTCTGCCTGCAGTCAGGCGTTCCCCGTCGCCACAGGAAGTGCTCAGCAGCAGCATCAATCATGTCGCACATGGACTGCTCGCAGACAGGGTGATGCCAGGCTTCAGCTTTGGTCACAGAGAAACTGATATTTGTACAACATTAAACTCTGTTTAGAGGAAGTTTATTTGTATAATTAAGACCATCGTAGTAATCCCCAAAGATTTCCTGTCTATTATTATCATCATCATCATCATCATCACCCTTCTGATTGGTAGTCGGCCCATTGTTCTGTGACTTCCTCTATAATGTCAGATAAATATCCTTCTCCACCATAACTGGGTCACCGTGCTGCAGACGGGGATTAGCAAAGTTTGGTTGTGTCGTATTTCTTACAAACGTGCGCTGAAAGGAGCCTTTGTGGCGATGAAACCTGTGGGGTTGTTAACACAAACAGCACATCCCTGCATTGTTGCAGAAATCCTCCTGGTCAGTCTCACTGAATGCAGCTCGGACGCTAACGTCGACTCGGCCTCGAGATCGTCTTTCCTCCCTTCTAGTAATTAAGTGGAAAATGCGATTTCTATTATGCGCTGATGTCACCGGAGCCGTTTTCTTGTTCGCCGGCTTGTTTAGCCGTCCTGTTCGTTTTGTTCGACGCGCCTTTGTGTGCTCACGGATTATTGAGGGTTTTATGTTTCTGATTTTCTGTGTCTGTGTCTCTGTGTGCATTGTCCTCAAGCAGGAATCAAAAGCTGCACCAGATGTACCAAAATGCTGCTCAGCAAGAGTCCAATGTGTTTCTGATTCCCTCTTTAGCCCGTAAATACCCGGCGCCTCAGCAGATTTGATGACGCCCTGCCATTACAGAGGGCAGACGATTTATGGCGTGCGATCTGTGTATTGTCTGCAGTTGTTTGCAGTTGTGTTCTCATGCACACACACACACGGGCTGTGCAAACATTTGAACTGTGATTCTAAACTGAATCGATGCATCGATATGGAAGAATAACCCGTTCTTTCCTGTCCTGCAGGTGGCTCCCCTTTCTGGAAGTCTAAATGGAGACCTCCTCATGTCCTCCGGGTCCATCGACTTGCCTCCGAAGCCGCTGGTGCGCGGCAGCATGTCCGTGGCGCAAGCCGACTACCCGGAGCGTCCCGAGGTGATAGTGCGACGTGAGACGGGCTCCTCAACTTTGCCGCTAAAGACGGAGGTGCCGCTCCATCTCTTCAGCACCACCAACCAGCTGCACAAGCCGGTCGGGGTTCAGCAGCAGATCCCCACCAAGCTGGCGGCGATCAACAGCAGCAAAGGGAAAGGAAGCAAGAGCGGCAAAGCTTCGCATCGCACCGACAGCACCGGTGAGGCGCCGCGATCGTGACCGCTCATCTTGCAGACTTGATATTAAATGGCCACAGGTGTAAACACTATACAGTGCAGTCGTTTTAGAAAGGTCCCAAAGAAGGTGATAACGGTGCAGGTCGTCTTTGCTCACACTCGTGTGAGACTCTTTACTCAAAGCAGTTTGTAAAGCTCTTTTTTAGCAAAGCACTCTGGATGTTGGATGTTTAAGCCTCTCCTCCCGTAGGTGATGTTAGTCTGTGCAGCAGACCTGCGCTCTGATCAGTCGTCACTGGCTCAGGCTCATCAAACAGTGACCTCGTCTAATCTGATCTCTCTGCCCCCCTCCCTCGGTCTCCCCGCAGCCTCGCTGGACATGAAGCAGGTGCTCCCGCTGAAGCTTTCCACCAAAGAGGACAACGCCCACAAGGTCAAGCGCTCCGTCAGCCCCCACCAGCAGGTTCCAATATTGGCCCCTCCTCAGTCGCACAGCCAGCATCACCACGCAGGTATCGCTGCGCTCGCGCTCGCTCAATCAGACGAACTCAAACACAATCTCGTCTTTGCTGCATTTTTAATCTTGGTTCTCATTGAGGCAAACAAAAGAGTTGCGTTCTCCACCTGGGCAAACCCGACCCCACCCAGTCACATTCCTCTCTGCATGCCCACCTCACCCTGTGTAAACACCGATCAGTTTCATGTATGATTAATGTCAATGTGCTGCTGACACAGACGTTTTAATCCCGTCCTCTCTGCTGCAGCTAACAAAGAAAACAGCGCTGGCAGCATTTTATGCGACTACATTCCTGTATGAGTGCCCGCCTGCACCGAGCTGCTGTCAATAACTGTTTGCAGTAATTCTTTGTTCTCTCATTGCCTTTGCTGCAGATCAGCCCACTTCTCTAGACAACGCTGGACCAGACATGCAGTCTGCCTCCCACCCTCCAAATGTTCAGAAGCCCCCCATGCCTTCTGCACAGTCCCATCCTCAACCCTCCGTGCAGCCTCCCATCGTACCTCAGAGCACCGGCGCTCTTCAGTTCCACTCCCCCGCGCAGCCGCAGAGCCTCAATCCCAGCGCACAGGTTCAAGGGCTCAGCCACGGCCTGCCGCCGCCCTACAAGTTCACCACAGAGGACCTCAATAAGGAGGACGTCATCTTCTTCTGAACTCACGATAGAGGAAAAAACCAGTCCAGGGATTGATTGTCATCCCCATTAAACCACAAGGCCCATTCTGAAGAGCACCTTCATGCGATCAATGCAGACGCATTGTTTCAGTAAGGCTGGTGAAGTCTGTTGCAGGGAGGAGGGCTGCAGTGGTTCACACGGAAAGAAAGACGCCGTTTGTTTTTAATAACCCTCATCTGGCCCTAAACCGCCAGCATTAGTTAATCGTTTAATCTTATTTTATTTAAGTTTTAGTTTTATATCTAAACTCAATTGGCTGAATCATGAAGGAGAGACCTTTGGCAAAACAAAGGCTCCTTCCAGAGTGAAAAAAAGGTGTAAATGAAGTTTTAGATCCAAAGACACGAGCTGTGAGAGCTGAACAGGATGTGACTGAAAGGAAGAGAAACTGTTGTTGAAATCGGGACAGTCGGTGAAGCGATGGAGATCTTACGGCACCTGGAACCATGTAAAAGAAACTCTAACACTGTCTGCTCCATGTTTCATTTGCACAGTGTAAATACTTCAGCCCAGACAAACTGTGTAACTTTACAGCTGTTAAGATGATGAAGCTTCCTTTCATTTTGTTATTTGTCTTAATTGTGTTTATCGATTACGTCCTTGGTTTTTCGTCTTTTTATCAAACCCGTCTTGTCTAAGCTGCCGCGTCCTGTTACTTCATTTCAACCCAGGGGGAGTTTGGCTAATAGTGCAACTAATGAAGCTCGTGCAGAGTGAGACAAACTCGGAGTCTTTGTCACATAGTTTCAACTCTTGGCATCATTTCCCCGAACGCTGGGTGTTGAATAACAACAAATAAATGTTTCATAAAAATGAGTCGTTCCCATCTTCATCGTTTGTTGCTGACTCTGAAACATAACTAATACAAACTTATTAGCATCAGCTTCAATTGTAAGGCTATAATTTCCCCACACTTATACTTATTCAGGAAGCTAATTGCAGACGTCTGAGTAAGTCGCCACTTTACTGAGTTTGTCTCACCGCAGGAAGCCCCTCCCTGCCCCCCATCATCACTTTATGAGTCACATCTGTATGAAACGTGCTGGTGGAGCTCGAGTGGGTGTCCTGTACATTTCATGCTGGAAGCTATTTTAAAAGCAATCTTTAAACTGCTTTAGTTTTCTTGTCAGTCGCCTGAATAGAAAAATAAGACAACATATTGGAACGTAAGCGTGTCAGGAGAGAGGATGTGGGCTCGGATACTGACAAGGATCAAATGTATCGTGAAATAGAACATTTGGTTACAATATAACCCCGGTTCTCTGAGTAAAGAGACTGCCTGTCCAGCTCCATATATGGAATATACAGGCTGCACATTTGGTTACATTGTAACTCTGGTTCTCTGAGTGGACGCATCACCCGACATATTCCATATATACAGAGCTGGAGATGCTCTGGACACAGTGGAGAGCTGTATCCTCTGCTGTCTGTCTGGAGAGGACGCAGGCTGTTTGACGCAGACATACAAACGTGCTGTAGGTCACATTCAGCTTTTCCAATATCAGAATTTGAGTAAGATAAACGATCACACAGGAAGGAAGCGGCTTAAAGGTTCTTTAGTTTCCATTTCAATCCACGTGAGTCTTATTATTATTATTATTTTTAGGTTTAATGAAATTTTAATATTTTTGAAATGTTTTTGTCACTCGAGCTCATTTTGATGACTTTACAGTTTGTAAGAAAGAAACCTGGCTGGTACATTTCAGCCCGTTCAGGTTCGAGTTTCTGTTGACTGTGTTCTGTATTTATTGTTTCATCAGCCTTGTCTTAAATCTCTGTGCCTGACAGAAGAGCGATGCTGTGACAGCTGTGGTTTGTTCCTCTGCACACGTGTCAGAGTTTGTTGGTGTCTGAAGCTGTGATCACAGGCTCGACTTGGAGCAGGTTTTTGTGTATATTATGTATATTATTGTACATACTGGTCGCCCTCCTCCTACACAGTGTCCGTTATGTGTATTTCTGTATATACACTTAAAATACACACGTGTGTGTACAATCTGGTACTGTTTCACCTTCCAGAAATCACAATCGTTCATCATTTGCTGTGTAAACTCTGCCTGTCGGCTCTCTGGTCCTCGTCGCAGTTTCACTGAGTTCATGGATGAAATGATCCACTTGGTTAAACCAAAGAGGCGTTCAGCTGACGGGGCTCCGTGTCGTGCTTTCTCACTAACATTCACACTTTGATGGATGCACTGGAGTAAAGCAGGAATCGAACCACCAACCTTCCGGTCAGTAGATGAGCTGCTCTACCGCCTGAGCTGCCGCCTCATCTCAAATATCGCTTTAGTCACAAATGATTATTGGCTTATTTACATTTTTATTCACCTGATATGTAGTGTGTGAGTTTCTTGTATTTATGGACTGACGCTCACGAGTTCACAGGTTCATCAGCCAGCTTCCTCTGGTGGTTACTTAACAGCTGAGATCATGAAGATCATCTCAGCTGAAAAAGCCACTTAAGCTTCGTCACACTTTTCGGGACGTTTCCTTCGGTCTGTATTTCTGTTTCCGGCTCGTGTTCGAGTGCTTTGCTTCTTCAGCTCCAGACTTTAATGAAACCTCAACGGGGAGATGAAGGCTGCCTTGTGGATCAACTCGAGTCTTAAATGTTGCTTGGCTGTAGTCTCGTTTCTGTTTTGTGGAGGCCGGTCAGTGGCGTGCCCGTGGACGCTGTGGAAACATTTTTAATGCATTTGTTGTTTTGCTTTGACACATTTGTTGGACCTGTAATGTGTAAATACTTATTTTATTTCCTCTGCCAACCTTACACTAGTCACTTTGGATAGTAGCATACTTGAAAGGGAAAATGAATGTCCAGAATGTGTTGTGAACTTTTGTTTAGTGAAAGCTGTCTAATGACGTTTGTAGCACACAGCAAAACTGATGCTTTTTTTGTACCGTTTTATTCACTTTGCGACTTTTAGGATGACCTGCGGACACAAACTGCTGAATTAGAAACATTTAGTAATAAAAAAGTTGAAATCTTTTGGCTTTGTTTGTCTCTTTGTGCCGAGCGTTTGGATCATTGCTGTTTAGTCCAAAGTCGAGCGCGCAACTAAATGTGTGTTTGCTGGCTGCGCACGTGCAGCGTATCATTCTGACTCTTACGCACTTTTATTCACTGCTCGTCAAAATAATCCTGACCACCCAATTAGCTGGCACCCGTGCCATCTCCCAGTGTCTCGGAGGTGCCGCGGCGGTGTTATTGACCCTGTGTTTAGACGACTTAATAACAGTCTATTCCCAGACGAGGATCTATTCAGGTGCTGCGGTTGAAGCCGTTCAATCCCTTCGTGGACATCGCTAACAGCGGGGCTGCCAGCTCCTCCCTTATTGTCCTTCTGGCTGGGAAGACGCTGCAGCAGCGGCCAGTTTTTATTGTCTGCTGTCATTAGTGGCTTTCCTCTGTCTCCTCTCGACAATTATTTTTCCAGGCTGCTTCCCCTGCGGAGGGAAGCTGCACTTTAATCTGTCTTTGTTTCTGTCTCAGTCCTTCCACTGCTCTGCCCAATTCCTGTCTCCCTGTTTCTTCCCTCTTCTCTCATCCAGCGCCTCCGATCCATCTCAGCCCGACTGATTCACAGCTCGAAGGCGGTTTATGTAATGCTGTTTGCAGGAAGTCAGGAGTCAGAGTTGTTCTCACCGCAGAGTTAAACAAATAGATTCTCCGCAGAGCCCAGACGTGCAGACAAACAGGCTCGTAAAACACTGAGACTAATCTGGGTTTGATGGGCTCTGTGTCGCTGTGGTTGTTGTTCAGAGCCGTTAGGTCATCATGGCTACTTGGAGCCATGTTTTTGTTGTCATCACTCAAAAAATAATTTACCTCCTCTCCACCGCCGCTGTGGCATTATTACATCATCTTAAGTGGAGAGTCCCCACATTTGGTCACATATTGATTTCTAACAAACAAATCAGCTTTTCTTCAACGCAAAATAGTTTTTCATAATAAAAGAATTTCCCTCAAGCTGCTCTAAGGTCTTCCTCCCATAAATAACTGGGGAAAACATCCGATGTTTAAATTGTTGAGGAAAATTTACCATTTTAAGAAAGAAAGTCGGGAGGCGGGGCTAGATTGTCCAGCACGTCCCACAGATGCTGGATTCGATCGAGCTCGGGGGAATCTGGAGGCCGAGTCAACACCTTAAACTCATCGCTGTGCTCCTCAAACATTCCTGAACCATTTTCCTTTGTGGCGTTGCACATTATCCCGCTGACAGTTCACAGACTTCAGGGGAAACCGTTTCCATGAAAGGTCATTGATGGTCTGCAGCAGTGGTTTAGCAGGTAGGTGGTAATCACCTACCTGAGCAGTGAAGCATAAAGGACACCGGGGTTTAATTAAAAGGGGTTTTATTGACCCCAAAATATGAAAATATATTTAACGAAGCCAAAAAACTTAAACAGGCAGACCAATAAAAGAGGTCAACTCAATAAACTCAACTCAGAATAATATAAGATCCACTGAGCTGCTGAAATGACACAAGGGGAACTTAAATACTGGTTTAGCGAAACCAAATGACACAGATGAGGGGAACTAAATGGCTGCCATATAACCGACTAATACAAACAAACGTGTACCCCCCCCCCCCTCCCCAGGCAATGAAGCATGTGGTTTCACCCGATTAGGCTGTCAGTGGTTCTTCAGCAGCACAGAAGCCAAACCGCAGGTAACTCAAACAAAGATGCATCAACATAAAACAGAACTTTGACCTTCCAGTGTTTATATGTGTGCACGCCATAAACACTGGAAGGTGTGATGGAAAATCAATACATTTAATAAAGAAACAATATTGAACAATAAGTAGAGTTTATTAAAGTAGTGACTGCAAAATAAAGTGAATCAACTGGTGGTGAGCTGTGTGTGGTTTCAGGTCAGCCACTAATCAGAAGGTCGGTGGTTCGATCCCAGGTTCGATCCCTCCTGGCTGCATGCCGAATATCCTTGGGCAAGATACTAGATCTGGTGGTGGTGAGAGGTCAGAGGGCCCGGTGGCGCCAGAGGGCCCGGTGGCGCCAGTGTCCGGCAGCCTCGCCTCTGTCAGTGTGCCCCAAGCTACAATGTAGCTGCCATTGCCAGTGTGTGAATGTGTGGATGTAGTGTGAAGCGCTTTGGGGCCCTTAGGGACTGAGTAAAGCTATACAAATGCAGGCCATTTACCATTTCCTTCATTGGGCCGCTGCAGACCCAGAGCGCCCCACAACAGTTGCATTTTTGGAGAGTTGTCTGGCCAGCTCAGTTGTCTAACAGGTGCCACGATGAAGAGATAATCTGTTCTTCACGTCAGTGGTCATAATGTTGGTGCATGTTGCTGTAAAACCTGCATATACCTGTCAGAACTGATGGCGCCTTTCCAGATGTGCAAGCTGTCAATGCCATAGGCACTAATTCACCCCCAAACCACAGAGATGCGTTTGAACTGAGAGCTGATAACAAACCAGCTGGTGTCTCGTCTTTAGGCTGGAGGACGGTGTGTCCATGTTTTTAAAAGGAATTTCCAACTTTGAGTTTGACCACAGAACAGTTTTCCTCCTCAGTCCATCTGACATGATCTCAGTGACGATGTGTTCACATGTGGCTTTAAGCTCATCTGCAGCGACAGAGTCGTGCCTGAGGGAACGAGGGACATCAGTTACTCGTTTCCAGCCTCGTCTCCTGCACACAGAGATTTCTCCAGATTGTGAGTCTTGTGGTGATATTATGTGCAATAGATGATGATCACACTTTTACATCGAGGAACATTATTCTGAAATGGTTTCATTTAAATGTGCACATCTGCCGCATTAATACCAGTTTGTGGTCTGAAACACGTTTCAGCTCTCGTCTCGTGACCTTTTCGTTTCATTTGTCAGCCGCAGTGTTTCTAAACCTGCATCCTCAGCTTTGTCCTGCTCGCTGTGTTTGAAACGAATGCTATGAAGGAATGTGCTGGATGTCTGCTTATCTGTCGCTGCTGGCCGACACAAGGATCCTCTTGTTGAAAAGACACAAAGCAGACTCTATCTGTGCTCTTTTCAAACACCCAAGGTGATAACAGGAACACAGCCAGCAGTAAAACACGTCTCTCAGCCAAGGCTGCTTCAGCTTACATAACCTTCTTGGCAGGATGTGGTGCATTCTGGGAAAGGGAAGCTTGTGCGGTATTTTGGGTTTTGACTGTTATCAGTGATAAAGAGCAGAACAGTGAAGGTCGCTGCCTGAAGCAGCTTGTGTGCCTGCAGTCTTCTCACGATGTGTATAAGCACAGTTTTGCTCCAGATGAATGAAAATCATTGTTGCTTCAACCTGATCTGATCCTTCATGTGGGATCAACAAAGGTCCCTGTGTCGGGGGAAATGGTGAAAGGTTACGCCAGGTCGAAATCCGATCAGGTGGAGGTCTATTGTTCTGCTAGAAGAGACGCCTCAGGTGAATCGAAAAGGCTCCGATGGATTATAAAGGAAGTGTGCTCTGTGCTGACTCGCCCTTTGTGCTCACAGGATTTGCATTTCGCAGTCAGCTACAGCCCGGCGAGCGTCTCGTCGGTCCAGTTTTATTCCCGAGTGCCGATTACGCCATGTGAGGAAGCCATGAATGGCCCCCATTGTCACAGATCAGCCCGTTGAAGAGGAGCGTAAACAGTAGAGTCTCATATTGTCGTGTCTGAGTTTCGCCAAGACAAATTTGCGCTCGACTACAAACAGTGTTTAGTCTGAAATGCACCTGCTGTCTTACCGAGGATTAGATGAGAAAACTGACACCATGCGTGTAATTAAAGCTCGGGCAGCAGCAAGCAGCACTTATCTAGATGGTTGGTTCAGATGTTGGTGTCAGTTTGTCTGAGCATCATCAGAAGGGCTTCATTTTAAAAGGATGGGGGGGGGGGGGGGGGGGGGGGCGGCTTCAGAAACTGTGATCTCACAGAGAAACCGAAAATCCGATCGTTCCCGCGCCCCCGGGGTCTTTTGTTCCCCTGGACGGTTCATCAGGTGGAACCTGAAAAACTCGTTGGCCGGCTCAGCCTGACGTTTGCTTTGTTCGTCGGGAAATCAAAGAGCCAATGATGATCAGCGCTTCGGTCGTGCTCGTGTAGGTGTTTAATTGCTTTTATCAGAAACAGAAGACTTTATTGATCCCGAGGAGAAATTATTTTGGTTACAGTAACAAAGACAGACGACACACGAAGTAAGAAACAGACACAATATATACATGATGTGGAGATCCAGAAATTATTTTATAGCTGTCATATAATCTGCATCATTAGCATTAACCCTTTAAGACCATAGAACCAAGTCCGCCAGAGCTTATATTATATGTTTACATGCTGTGGAGCCATTTTTGGGAGCATTTCAAGTTGCTATACATCAATACAACCATTACAGCCTAAATTTTAATAATATGTCTGCATTAAGTGCATAGTAATTACATAAATTGCAAAAAAGTGCAATAAACTACAAAAAATGTAAAATCGTTTTTGTTTTTTTAACATATATTTCTAGTTAGAGAAATTTAAGAGGCTTATCCCTCAAAACTGTAAATATAAAAAAGTTGCACAAAATAGTTTCCCACCACAGGAAATTTATTTTGAGTGTCTTCATAGTTTTATTTTTGAAATACACCAATTTTTATACACTGCAGGAAAAACGAAAATAAATATTATAATGCAAATTTGCAAAAAAGCAGCATATGCATCAAAATAAACTATTTCCAGCAGCAATATGAGTCCTAAGCATCCCAGAAACCACACAGAAAGTCATAAAGTCAAACATAACTTTTAAAAACACCAGTATAGGCTCATGAGGCCCTGATGGTAAAAAAACCTCCGGTTTCGGGCAGGTCATGGCGGACATGCGATAGTTCGTGCTGACGTCTATTCCAACGTAGGAAGTGTTACAAACAGCTGATCAGATCAGCAAAGCGTGTTTCTGGAATATTATGTTTTTGTTGCTGCAAGTGCTTTTTATGCAGTTTTTGCAAAGCTATATGTGGAAGGAAACTGTGACCGAGGACAAGCTGAAGGTATAAGATGTAAGTACAACTCCTCCGGTTTCATATGCAAAAAACATTATTGCGCTAGCTCACGTGGTTGCAGAGCTACAGGGATTTAAAAATAGTTACGCAAAACAGAGCGTGCTGCTCTGACCGGCTTTAAAGGGTTAATAACATTCTTTACAGCATTATTCAATCTAATAATATTTCTCACAGTATAGATGTTGCATTAAAGTTGTTTATTGAAGATGTTCATTTGAGGATCCATTATGTAAACTTTTATTACAAGTACAGTTAGAAGTATTTCATACACGTTGCATATTTGTGCTTATTTCGAGTCGATGTTCGGTTCATTGAGGGTCTTAAGCTTCACTGGCGTGACTGTCCAGGTGATCCATGCTGAGGTAAGATGAGAACATAGAAGGTTGACTGCCTGCATGCTTACAATACACGTATAATCTAGGAATGTGTCAGGCCTGAGGCCTTAACTCATTTGGTGTCTCACTATATTTTACTCTACCTGGCAACAGATGACCAGAGTCAATAATTAGCCGCAGAGACCCTGAAGTTTATTACCTTGTATGGAAGATGTTATAGAAAAGAGAAGTTCTGTGTCTGTTTATATAGACTGATATACATATAAGTCACTTATTGATAAATAGCTGCAGAAGAGGAGAGCGTGTGTGAAAAGGGCGCAGCTATTGCAGTACACAGTGTGTGAAGTGGATGAGTTGTGCAGGGAGACGGCCACATTATTAGATACCCACTCAGAGTGGACGTTTCAGTGGGTGAAACGTGAGACCGTGGTTGAAGGTTTCTCCCGCTCACAAAAACGTGACGTCCAGATGAACAACATCAACTTCAAACATTATTAGATGCACGCTGCTAGCACTGACGGGTCTTTGTGTTACTGAGTCAACGAGGAGTCTCAACTTTGCTCCACGCTGACAGCATCTCACAGCTGCTGCACGTTCGTTTTGAATCTCTCGTTTCACCACAGCCCAAAGGTGCTCTGTTAGAGACCAAAGTCATGGTCAGCAAGCTGCTGTTTGCTCGCTTTGATATTTTCTCTTTCTCACCAGTTTTCCGATGATTCTCTGTTTGGAAAATCCCGGAAGATCAGCAGCTTCAGGCCCAAGTCTACATATCCCAGTGCACTGAGGTGCTGCCATGTGATTGGCTGATTGGCTGTTATTCCTCTAACATGCAGTTGAACAGGTGTGCTCAGGACATCTGTTGGATGAGCTCATCTTTGCTGTCTTATTGTTCGTCTCTATGCTGGGCTTTATGAATAAGCTGAGTGATTCAGTGATTGAAGCCTTTTCTTCATCACGTCGGTGCCAAACTGCCTCCTGTTGTTCCTGCTTCTTAAAGCTGATCAGTTTGCAGTTGTTTCATAGCCAATAAAGAGCTTTCAACATTTTACAAGGTGATTCTCTGTTCGCAGCTTTTTTCATGTGCTCCAGGATGCAGTATTGTTCAGGGCTGCTGCGGGTGGCTGGGAGGTCTCTGTGGCATTTCAAAGAATTAAAAAGAACTTCCCCCGTCCGCGCACACGCGCACACACACACATGTGCACACGTGCACACACGCACACACGCACACACGCACTTATTCAAACACATTTTCTAAGTCCAATGCTCGTGGTGCCAAAGCAAATTAGCCTCCTGGCAGCAAGCATGGAAAACCTCCCTCATGTCAGAATGTGAAGATGTGGGCAAAGCTGAGTCTCTCCCTGGAAAGAGCCTTTGTGTAAAAGTTTCTCGCCATTATCAAAGTTGTTTTTGAAAGTCTGGAGAGCATGTGTCATGTTTCCAAGTAAAAGGCTGCATGCATGTATATGTGGGGTAAAAGGAGCTTTAATGCCTGAAGGAATCCTGCACAGAGTGATGTGCAACGACTCAAAGGGGAATAAGAGCGAGCTGAGAGATTCTCTCACAGGTACACATCAGGTGAACAAGATGCACTTTTGTTGATGGTGCACTTAAACTCTGCGTGAGGATTTGTTGTTTCGAAGATTGCAGCCTGAGGTGCACTTCACTGTCGGACCATCAAAGCAAACGAAGCTGTTTCCTTCGTCTATACGAGCGGCCTTTGTGTCCTGCTGATGGTGTTGTTTGAGTTTTCTTTGAGTACGTCTCGGCGTTCAGAAGCAGCTCTCTGGGTCTTTTATAAATGTAACTAGAAGGTGAGGATTTAAACAGGCTCGTAAATCTGAAGGATAAGCAGGAGAGAAGAATTGCATCGTCCTTCGTTCATCCTGGAAGACAGCGGCGCTCCCAGTGCAGCTCAGCTCTACGTGGGGGAGCTAAACACAGCCTCTCTGATTTAGGAGCTGGAACGGAGCAGTCGCCAGCCTCCCACCAGAGCTGGCAGGATCGGTTGGCTGTCTGGCGGCTGTTGCTGACGAGGGGAAGGCGGGTGGAGTGGGGGAGTGGAGACGGGCAGACGCTGCCAAAAGACCAAAAGGCCACTAACTGCTGTAACGGCAAACACCAGACTAGCACAAAGCCGGGTGGATTTCCTGCACGCAGGGAAAAATTATTTTGTTGCTAAAAGTCTGTTTATATAATTACTCAGTAGAACTGCAGCAATTACCTCCACAGAGTTACATCCCTGCAGTTAAGAAACGAGTCCAAAAATCTACAAATCCAATGAGGAAAGTTGTCACAAAAAGTGTGAACGGGCCCTGAGACTCGAAATAATGCAAAATCCCCCAAACTCAGCCCTAATATGACACCTGCATATCTGCACCTGAGCTGCTCGGCTATGAGTTCATTCAGAGCTGGTTCCTTCTGTTCTGCACCATGTTTGAGGGATGGAGTTGCATGTGTGTGTTACAGTTTGCTTCAGGTAATAAAAGCAGTTTGGCTAACGTTAGATCAGGATGTTAAAGTTAAACATTAGCAAAGTCGTGCCTCGCATTGCTGCTGACTTCAACCTTCAAAAGTCTTCCCTATTCTTTATAGGCAAAAGAAAAATGAGCAGATGTGTTCATTTAAACGTTTCCTTCTTATGTTGAAAAGAAAAGCAATCAAAGTGTGGTTCCTCCTGCAAAAACATCCATTTCAAATCACGAGCTGATTTCAGCTACTTTAAACACTGCAGCATCGATCCGTGATCAGCGGTCCTCTGGGTTTAAATGTTGATGCCAGATGTGAGAAGCGAGTCTCCCGACTGTTGAGCTGTTAGGAAAGCAACAGTGACTCTAATCATCTCGTCACAGCCAAAATATGCAGAAGAGAATCTGAATGCACAACGCAGAAGAGCACAGCTGTCAGCTAAGAGCAGGACACTGAACTCCCTCAGGCTCGCCAGAATTAGACAAAATAGAAGCTTGGAAAAACTCGCCCGGTCTGATGAGTCTCGATTTGGGATGGTGGGGTCGGAATTTGGGGATGAGTTCCTGCCCCAAGTGGAGGAGTTCAAGTATGTCGGGGTCTTGTTCGCGAGTGGTGGGAGAAGGGAGCCGGAGATCGACAGACGGATTGGGGCTGCAGCTGCAGTAATGCAGACGCTGCACCGGTCCGTCGTGGTGAAGAGGGAGCTGAGTGTAAAAGCGAAGCTCTCAATTTACCGGTCGATCTACGTCCCTACCCTCACCTATGGCCACGAGCTGTGGGTAGTGACTGAAAGAACGAGATCGCGGATACAAGCGGCGGAAATGAGCTTCCTCCGAAGGGTGGCTGGCCTCTCCCTTAGAGATAGGGTGAGAAGTTCGGCCATCCGGGAGGGGCTCAGAGTAGAGCCGCTGCTGCTCCACATCGAAAGGAGCCAGCTGAGGTGGTTCGGGCATCTAACAAGGATGCCTCCTGGGCGCCTCCTGGGTGAGGTGTTCCAGGCATGTCCCACCAGGAGGAGGCCCCGGGGCAGACCCAGGACACGCTGGAGAGATTATATCTCTCGGCTGGCCTGGGAACGCCTTGGTGTTCCCCCGGATAAGCTGGAGGAGGTGGCTGGGGAGAGGGAGGTCTGGGCCTCTCTGCTTAGGCTGCTGCCCCCGCGACCTGGCCTCGGATAAAGCGGATGAAGATGGATGGATGGGTCGGAATTTGACATAAACAGCAGGAATGCAGCTGGGATCCTCTCTGCCATGTCTTCTGACGCCTGCGTGTCACTAAGCTGAGATCATGTCAAACTGGGTTCTTGAACAGTGAGTTTACTGGACTTTAATGGCCTCCACAGAAAACTGATTTCAACCCACGAGTCTGCAGCTGTGTGATGCTGCGTGTCACTATACTGATGACCCAGCATGGTGACGACAGGGTTTAAGGCAGGACCACCCGGAGTCTAGATGGTGAAGACGAAGACTGAGGTGGAGATGGGGAGGAAAGGGTGAATGATGGAGGGCACAGATTTAAACCATGAGAAGCGGCGCCTGATTGGTTCAAAGAAGGCGGGCGTGAAGATGATTGGACTAGAGTAATGATGTCGGTAACAAAAGCAGCTGAACACCCAGGAAAGCAGGCTGATGACTGATTACAGATCTTAACTTAAGCTTCATTTCTATTAGACAAAAAAGACAAAGTTCAGTTTCCAGGCAGACGCCACCAAGTATCTTCTACTCGCCCTTTGACCTCCAGCACAGTTAACACAGCTGTGAGCGTCCTGAGGTTTTCATCACCTCTGAATCTACCTTATGAAACCGCTCTTCATCGTGCAGACACATGAACAGTGTGCTTTAAATCTCACCTACACAAACACAGCGTCTCTTTTGATCCATGGATCTTATTCCAGTATTAAAATGTCATTTGCATTAAGTAGGATCAGACCTTACTGTCACTCAGCTCATCTACTGTAACTTGCAGCCGAACCTGTTCCACACAAAGGCAGACGGCTCTATTGTTAATAAAGAAAACCTCTCCCTGCCTGCTCTTTATTCCTCCCCTCGGCCCTTTGGGAAATGGTGTAACCAATCAGAGAGCAGCAGCTGGGTCATCGCCTTCTTTGAACGTAACCTCCTCAGCTCAGTTTCCTCCTTGAACAACGCGGCTACAGTGAGATTTGTCATGAATCATTCAGCGTTTGCTTGCTTGCAGCAGCCGGCCTCCTGACTTTCCTCCTGACTTTCCTCCTGACTGGGAAAATCATTTTTGTCTATCAAAAGCAGAGCGAGCTTCTCGGGGGAATTCGAGGTCTGAGATGAGATGCAGGTCATGAAGCTGCCACATGGCACCTCCTGCACTCACACTTGTTTGTCTGTCTCTATATGTGTGCACACATCCATGAGAGTGTTAATGCAGCGCGTCTGCTTCATTAGTTTTGTATAAGCGTCTGCGCTCTGCTGTGAATGAGGCGGGAGGACGACACACGTCAGACGCAGACAGATGCTGCTGACACATCTGAGCGTCTCTATTGTATTTTTCATCCTCGGTGTCACGTCTCATCCGGAGCGGTCGGCCAGACACGGCTCAGCAGAAGGGGTCGCCTCGAGCGCGCACGCACACTTGTGGTTTGTTTTCATAGTTCTGTTTGGGTGTGACTCTCTGCGGCGTGTGTGTGAGGAGGGCGGGTTTAAATCTGCCACGCTGCAGCTCCGAGGCCTTCATCAGGCTGCGGATGATGCTTTTGATGTCCGTCTCTGAGCAAAAGGGGGCTTCTGATTGGAGAGGCTGTGTGTGTGTTTTTATGTGTGCGAGCATAAATTTGTCACCTCAGGCAACCTATCAACCCCTTCCACGCCAACCCAACCTTGAGCAACCCCCTCCTTGAGCCTGGCTCCGTGCCGACTGGGAATTCATCTGTTTTATTAATGAGACTCAGAGGAAATAAAATGTCAGTGCATGAGATAAAAGAAGGAGCTTTGGAGTGTTTTTAGTTGGTAGAGGAGGAGAAAGGCATCTTTTTGTACCACACGAATCCAAAAATGCCCGGCTCGTCTGGAATGTCCGCTGGCTCGACTCCGCCCACGCTCTTTGCTCATCGGCTACGATCGGCGGATGAAGCCATTGTGTGTTTTTTCCTGTGAATGAAATTGTCCCCGTGTTGACTTTGACATGACTGCCCACCGCTCCTCCACCAACGCACATACTTCACATGGTCCTCCCACCTTTGTCTTCAAAGCTGAGGAGAAAAATCTATAAAATACTTCTATTGATTTATTCTCTTTAGAGAGGCACGCAAATATTTTATACAGAACTTTTGCTTGAAATCATATTTTTTAAAGGAGAAAAGCTGAAAAGCATCAATGAAAGTTTTTGCACTTTTCTCACAGTTTTGCTGTTTTGTGCAGTTAAAGCACTGAAGAAGCTCTCAGACCCGTCACTCTGCTGCACGTGCAACAGCATGAGTGCAGCATAAAGACAGCTTTGCAAACTCTTAAATATCTGCAACAGCTCGCTGACGTGTCCAGGGTGAACCCTGCGTCGCGCCTCGTCAGAAGATCAGTTAGAGTTAAGGTTTTGCTCCAGGGCCTCTGCAACTCTGGACTCTTTTTTAGAGCGCACTAAGATCCTCCAGCCAACTGCTCCTCGTTTAAAAACCAGAGGTGACCGTGCATTTGCCATTGCGCCCTTAGACTCTGGAATAATCTCCCAGTTGATATCAGTACATCGGGATCAATTCAATCGCTCAAATCCCGTTTAAAAACACACTAGTTTAACTCGGCTTTTTTCAAATTAGTGTGACTTTCATTGGGCCTGCAGTACGCCGTGTTAATGCAGTTTTAAGTATAATTGTGCTATTTGTTCCTTGTTCTGCCCGCACTGCGGTTTCATGTGAAGCACTTTGATGTACACTAGCCTCTTAAATGTGCTACATAAATAAACTTTTTATTTATAGATCATCAGTCAGATAAATGTAGAGGAATAAAAAGTGTAACATTTTCCTGCCACGCGGAGCCGAGTAGAAGCACAAGCAGGAAATGGAAATACTTGAGTATGTATGCAGCACCCCAAAACTGTGCTTGCAGTAAGTGCAGCACTTAGTACCATTTAGTCTGGACCAACCCACAATCAGGGGTCGTTATCGTCATGACGACTTGAAATTTGAATCTGCAGGCAAATAGCAGTAAAACGCAAGATGCTTGTTTGGAGGAGCTCGAGTCTGAGTGCGAGGAAGCAAATATATGAAGCCCATCAAAGACCTGAAAGCTTTGATGGGCTGTGTCCTCCTCTCCTCGTTCCCCTGCAGTTTACTGGGTAATTATTGCATTGTGTAAACAGCTATTTCTGTAGCAAGTCTGAATGCTGCCATCACAATGCTCACATCTCTCTCTCTCTCTCCTTCACAGACACAGGTCCTCGCTGCACTCAGAAATGAATCTGGTGGAGAGAAAGTGAGAGAGGGAGGGTCAAAGGTCGCACAAGTCTACAGGAACAGACGCAGAGTGAAATGTTTATACATGTGAATGCAGTTTTTTCAGTGTCACGGATGTTCAGCTGCACAGCATGTGTGTTTGTCACTGAGATCTTAATTAAAGGTGCCAAACAACACTGCACGCATAGGTGTTTACTTTTTATTCTTCTTTCCATTTATAGAAACGTTGGAGGACAAAGCTGATTACAGGCTTCCTGAACGTCACGGCAGAACACCTGTATTGGGTTTCATTAAAGTCTACTTTCACAAAGCTGCAGACTGGAGGTAATAAAAGCTTAAATGTAGGAGCAACTAAATAAACAACAAGTAAGTAAATAACAAGCCGTTACCAATAACAGCGACAGTGATACTTTTAACTCACAACAATAATGATCACTGTGATTGTGAAGTACAAACAGCTGTAGACGTTTTCCATAGTGCATGTTTCAGGTGGAAACCCAACTTTAATTCGTCCCCGAGGGTCTTTCGTAAGTCGAAGCACCCATCGCGCCTTTTGAGTGAGGCGATGCTGTACGATAGATTGACAGACCACGTGACTTTCGCACATTGCATGCCGGGTATTAGTGGCAAACCAATGAAAGCAATGCATCAAACGCAAGCATTTGCAGCTCCGCAAATCGTTCATTCTCCGGTTCCAAAACCTTCTTGCTTTTTCTTTGCCCCCCAAAAAAGTAATGTACAAAACGCATGAGAACAATGTCGGTCTGTACAAAGACAGACTTGATGAAAAGTCAAAGAAAAGATACGAGGAAAAAATCAAAGGAGTGAAAGGTTTAGACCCTTACGAGCACACAGAGTGGACAAAAGACGTTAGCGTGCTGCCCAACTTTCACCACGCTCATATTTATAATCATACGGTTCTTGGAGTGAGTGCATACACTCATGAAGTTTAGTAACTTCAGGTCACTGCAACAAGCCCAGGTACAGTTTACCGACGGATGGGTACAGGACCATGAAATGCACCGTGTAGAACGACAGACCATCGTACGTATCATAAGTTTACCAGTCTCAGAAATTGTCTTCATAAATACACATTCGTTAACCGTTTATTAATAGGACCTTTGAGCTCAACGGTAATTAATTAGTAGTGGAAATAATTTCTGGTTCATTACAGAAATGTAGCAGTGACAATAATACTGTATGCTGTAATCGTACTGGGCAATTAGTGATACAAAAAAACCTGTTTTATCCTGTGAATAAAAGTACATGTTTTTGTCAATGTACCATGGTAATAACAGAAGTGAAACGCAATATTGTGTCAGGACAATTCACTATTTGCACAATAAACACAGGAGCATAGCGCAACAATTTCTGTTCAGTGCCAGACTTGCTTATAACCTATATCACCAATTATGTTATGAAAAATGACGTAATAACTACAACAGAAGACTGACCTTTGTGGGAATGCTTGGAGCAGACTAACCTGTGAGCTGGATGTTCTGGGACGTTATATTTGGTCTTTGAATGGCTGCAATCCTGGCCATCCATCGCCTCTTTGTTACTTCGGAAACACGGCTCCAACAATTTCTCTTCAACGACGTAATCCGATAACAACCGATCTCTTTACCCGTCGGCTTCCCGTGGCTGTCATGCGACCGGCTACTGCAGCTAATAACACAGCTTCTTGACATTTTTTTGTGTTTCTTTTTATCGCTGTGTAACTGATTTCAATTGAAAGCCTGCGTGCGCTAGTACCACTTGCCACAAGTTCCCAGAATCCTTTGCGGTTTTACCCCTGAATGACGTCACATTTTCTATAGGCTAATCCGGTTGTTAAGTGGGGACGTGACGAATCCTACTTCCGGGCCTAAAGTAGTCTGCGTTTAATATGCTTTTGTGTTGTTAACATGTTTAATGTTTTGTATTTTCTTCTATTTAATCTCAAAAAGCTCCTAAAACAGTCAGTGATCACTGTTGACCTCCCTCGGCTTTTATTACCGCTAATCATTTATTTAAGCTCAGTTTTTAAAACCTTAGGATGTAACTACAGCCCAGCCCATGCAGCAGTATATGAATGACTAACCTCGTATTGTGGATGGATTATCTCAGTTGTTCTCCTGCTGAAGTTTGGTCCTTTTACAGCATCCTGCCATGCGATTACATTTGTTCCTGACCACCGAGAACACTCACGTTAACTTTTATCGAGTGGAAAAAAGTTAGCTTGTTTATATTATGCTAACATAGCTGTGTCGCTAGCGGTCACGTAGCACATCATTATATACCAGCTAGCCAAACTTCAGTAACCCTACAAACGTCACTGCTGTTTAGTTTTCTGTCTTTATTTATGTTGGAAGTGATAACAGAGCTGTACGTTTGAATTTGTTTCCAAAACCCCGCAGTCAGGACATGCTATATTGTATTTAGATAGAAGCTAGCGAGCTAACTTCCTGCTAACTTCTAACTCCGTTAAATGTCATAAATTCCGTTTTCATGGATGCCTGGATGTTAAACTCAGTTGTTACACCTGGTAGAGCAGAACGCTGATCATTTTATTAAAGATGAAAGACTTTAGACAGTTTTTAACTCTCAGTAATGCCATAGTGATCGTTTGATATATGGACCTGCAGCGGAGTTTAGGCCCAGACACGGCTAGTGACGTCAGACTGAACAACGGGATTGTTAACTAGAACAACAATACGTTGTTCAAGTGGAACAGCGAAGCCAAGGGGTTGTTACATGATTCGGAAGGCATTGTAGGCTCAGCCAATCAGAGCCAGCGGATTTCGTTACTTGAGCATTTTGCCGTAACACGGGCAGAAATCTTGCCGTTCAGCCTTCGTAACTTGAAATTTTCATGAAACTGGGTCTTTGTACGTCGGGGTTCCACTGTACATGTTTTCATTCCCCATTTCATATTGGTACCAATATCGGTACTGGTATCAGACCACCTCTAGTTTTAAGACTAAATTTCACCTCGTTAAATCAAATGTCCTGTTTTTTAATGTATATTTACTTTAAATTCCAAACACACAACACTCTGCATATGGCTCAGTCTGCTGCCAGCACACATTTAACTCAGGAGATTCAGTTCTGCCTTGCTTGGTGCTAGCCGACCTGTCAGCTCCCGGAGCCCCTCACACACACACACACACACACACACACACACACACACACACACACACACACACAGAAAGCAGAGACGAGACAACCCCTGCATTCGCTCCAGTGGTTAGACTGTCTGACTGGCTGTCTAACTGTCTCACACTCTGTTTACTCCTCATTTGCTTACCCAGCCAGCTCTGAAGCCTTGGAGCGGCTGCCAGCAGAGATGCCCACAGCTATGGAGAGGGAGGGGGGATAACGAGGGGGAGACAGAAGGACACATTTGACACCAGTAGCAGAGACGGCACAGACACAGAGACGGGGGACGGCATTGTTTGGTAATTGTATACTCTTACAGGCTGGACAGGCTTGTGGTCATTTTCTCAGTAGTAACAGGAGATAGACGGTGAGGCGGGGCATCGGTGATGAAGATTGATTTGTGCCTGTGCAACCAGGGAGGCTTATGTAAGAGTGAAGGAGGGAAGTTTCCTCCCTTCTGCAGTTCCACTCGCCTGCTGATTTTTCAGCCCTGACAAACTTACACATGCAGACATGCAGTCTGCAAACTCCTCTGTGCGTCTGCACTTGGACCACATATTTGTAACTTTTGTTATAAACTATTGCAAGTTTTTGTATGCAAGTTGGGGGATCATGTTAAATGTTATTTGACAGGACAGTAGACTGGAAAACAGGGAGAGGGTGACAGGAAATGACATCAAACCCAGGCCACCTAAACCAGGTGAGCTATAATGGAGCGTTCACGTTAATATCTCGAGATCATAGGAAGCCTTGAAGCATCTTAAGATGAAGATTTAAGCACTTGAACAATCTTGATGCAGACAATAGCCTTGATTTATTCCCCTGTGTAGTGTTTAAAATTCAGAATTAAAGCCCCTTTACTCGTGGCTCAGATCTGAGCTGCCCAGAAGCCTTTATTGATCCATCGATCGGGCTTCCTCCTGCCGACGCGTCATCGAGGCGTCTCCTTTTGTTCCTGTCCAAAGCAGGCGCGGCCCCCAGCTGAGGGGGTCTCAGGCCAGCGCACGCATGCCAATATTTGGGTGAGTGAGGCAGAGTGCAACGTCTCTGTCCGTTCCACCTCACTGCTCCTTTTCTTATGGGTTCACAACAACCCCCCTGCTTCACACACAAACACACGACCACAGACACACATGAGGATGAAGCATAAATGCATATGTGCACAAAAACCACACACACATAAACAGAGACTCCACATATCCTCCAATCCAGTCATGACAGCTCATCCAACCCTCCATCCCCCTTTCCCAGAGTGTGTTTGTGTGTGTGTCTCTGTCTGAGGTTCTTTTGTGTCCAGCGGACTTTGAAACGTCTATTTATTCGCCGTGGTTTAATTGTGTTGTCGGCAAGTTCTGTTAGCATCACAATAGGAGCCGCTGACCGACCGGCTCATGGTGCCAGGTCTCCTTTCAGAGAGGCCGTTTCATTTTTAATGCGCCTTTGCATTGTTTCCAAAAATTCATAAATTAACCTTTTGATGAATCTCTTACCCACAGTGGCACAAACGTGTGCACATGCTTGACTGGACATGGCGGTTACAGCCACCATGCAACGGCTGCAGAGGCCCATTTTTCTTTGCTTACATCCAATTAACAGCACACTTTGAAGTTTCTTTGTCTGTGGTTGGAATATTTTAACGACGCTGTTGCATTATGTCACTGGCGTTAGGCCAAAGACTGAACATGTTGGCGTACAGAGAGTCTTTTTTATCAACTTTTTAGACATTTAGAACTATGCAGACAAGAATTCAATGCTAAGAAAATGAAAAAGCTTCAGACGATCTGTTTTCCCAGCTCCGTCTTTGTGTCTGACACTCTCGGGAAGACACAGGCGCACTCACTGATGTCTTCATCCATCTGTCGTTCTCAAGCATTGTCAGGGTAGCTCATTTCATCTCCACTGAGGCCGAGCGAGGAGAAAACAGAAAGAAAAACAGAAGGGGATGAAAATAGTGACGGGCTAAACTGAGAGTTAGTGTGTTATTCTGCAGCCAGAGGACAGAGAGTGGAAGCTGGGAAGGAAGCTTGGACGAGCTGGACTGTGATCTGAGATTTTCCACTTTTTCCTCTAACTTTGTGTTTGTGAGATCATCAAACTGTGACAGCTACAGTCTCTGCGTCCAAAAAGCCAAAACGAAAACACTCTCACTGCTTGAATGCTTGATTCACGAGTGCAGGTTATCCAATAATGCAATTGCAATGTTTTTGTTTTAATGACAGGTGTGTGTGTGTGTGTGTGTGTGTGTGTAGGGCTGCCACAAACGATTATTTTGATAGTCGACTAGTCACTGATTATCTTTGCGATTAGTCGACTAATCAGATCATCATCCATTGGAAGTAAAACGTACAGCTTATTGCACCAGCAGCATCTGCTCTTATATAACTATCATTAGCTTACAGCTTTAAGTGTTTCAGGTATGTGCTAACTAAAAATAAAGACAAGATGATAGTTTATTAAATTTTAATGAAATTTGCAGATTGTTTCATTGAAGTTTAATAAACTCCTTGTTATCTACAATATAACAGGACACCGGAGTAAATTCTCGAGCATCTCACACTTCTGATAATCAGCTGTCTGCTTGATGTTTATTCAGCTGTGTAAAAACTATAACTTTAATCTCAGCCAAACAGATTTACTCAGGAACAAATAAAATACTATAAAAAAGCCAAACAATAACATTTTTAAGTTATCTAAGTGACTTATATATCATGTTTAACCTGAGTAGCGAAAGACGGCGGTGGGTTTGAAGACGATTAGCCGGGAGTCCGGTGTTCTCACGGCACTAGTTAGCCTAGCCCCCGGCTAGCTATCGAGCTAGTGGGTAACAGACGTCTCCGAAAACGTCGGAGCGCTTTTGAAAATATGTGGTGTCTTGATAAACTGAGCAGATATTTGAGGTTTACACAGCTACATTCTCGCCTGAAAATATGTTAAACGTTTATTTTGTGACCCAGAAAGAATAATAAGAGTAACATTAAAACTAACTAGCTGCCGCCATTGTTGGAAACTGAGCTGGGCCGCGCTATGAATTCTGGGACACAGCTTCTTCTTCTTCGGGGTTTAACGGCAGCTGGCATCCTTGTACATGCAGTGCTGCCATCTTCTGTTTCAGTCCGTTATTACACTCTTAAATCCTACTACTTATTCCTGCGTCTTTTGTGATCTTACAAAGCTTCAAACGATGCGTCGACTATTAAATCAGTCGTCGACGATTTTGATAGTCGACGTAATCGTGACTAGTCGACTAATCGTGGCAGCCCAATGTGTGTGAAACATGTATTTTCTGTTTTGATCTAGTTGATCTATGTCTAACTTAAAATCTGTCATTGTGCAGTAATTCCTTTTTTAAAAAGTACATATATCAGGGGGTGTGGTGGAGCTATGATACAGTATCTAATTTACAGAGTTAACAGCCAAGTCTATCATTCCTGTGACAGTTTTCTAAACGTCCTCTTTAAACTTTATCTTTTAAAGCACCAAACAAGTCAAAGCCCGACTGTTTAAACACCTCAGAAGTGGAAATCCTGCAGGTTTGTTACAAACCTCGCAGGCAGCGCTCACAGGCTCCGCCCTCACGTTGAGTGTGGGTACATTCCTCTCTGGTGGTTCTCCTCCCTCTTCTACACAAACGTGCCAGCCCCACTTCCTCCCACCCAACGCCCCGACTGCACTGTTTGTCACGTAAATGTGGCCGCAGAAGCGTTGAGTCACAGGAGGAGCATCTCCTGACTGTTGGTGAGAATCATCAGGGTAGATTTTAAAGATCTGAGCGTTATGATGGTGATTTTAGAAAGGTTTTCTTCTCTGCTTCACATACCATGTGATCCTGACGCGTTGTCAAAGAGATCAAATATGAGCAGTTAATCTGAGCAGGAAGCAGACGGGGCGTTGCTGGTAAAATACCAAAAGCACTCCGAACCTGGAAACTATCTGAAGCACCTGTGTGATCGTACAGCTGCTGAACTCCACAGAGGACGAGCACGAGTCCGACAAGATGACATTTATTGAAAAGTAACAAACTATAGAACAAGTAGTAACAGACTGTTTCAGTAATAGCTTAATACATCAGTATATCTGGAGTATACTGCCACACATCGGACACTTGCACAGAGAGCAAATTAACATATTTTTGACGATTTGCTACAAAAAGGCTTCGATTACTCACACTACCCGACCGGGTTAAGACAAAAGATACAAAATTAAGACAATTAAGAGAGTTGTGCAAATTTAAAGCCTTCTACAAATGAATTACGAGGCAAATGTACAAAACTATATACACCAAAGACAAAAACACTATTGCAGCTACGAGGCTATCACACGAAGTTTTGTTATTTAAATCCATAACAACACTAAAGTTAGATATTCAGGTTTTGGCAACATTTCTGTTTCAGATATGACCGACGCTTTTAAGCACAATCAGACATTTTCCACTTGGCAAAACGACATGAAGACGAGTTTGTATCACAAAAGAAAAAAGTACATTCACTAGAATGAAATCTGTTTTCAGACGAGCGATAACAAAAGATGTAACCCTTCCTTCAGCAAGCACACATGACCCTGAGATGAAAACAGACAGAAATCATCATCTGAAAGCCGACACAGACGAGCGTCTCCTTCAAGTCGTGATGGGCCACGTTCCCTCTTTTCTCTTCCTTTTTTTGCGAGCTCGTATTTTCAGTTAGGAAGAGGATACAAATTTAGCTCAGCGAGATTGAGGGAAGCCCAAGTCCAACTTCTAAAAATACAGACAGGAAGATTGTTTCTGTTCACAAAATCATACACTTCCCCAAACGTCTCCTCTCCCTCGCCACATGCCGGCCGCAGCAAAGGTCTAATTCAGTCTGAATAAATTACACCTGAGTAAACAGCGTCAGGAGTGGGCGGGGACAAAGAGGGACGTCTCGACTTCCTTCTTCGCCGTGAAACAAGCTAAAGTGTGAGTTAGAGCGGTGATGCACTGGTGAGATGATGCACGTCTCCGGACGAGCAGTACAGGCTGACAGAGAGAGAGAGACGTGCTCACAAGGCGCTGCTGGACACACCAGCGAGTCCACTTCAGCCTCGGCAAAGTTACACGAGAAGCACGAGTAAACACATCGGGTAAAAGAACAAGTCTCTGTGCTGTTTCCAGGCCTTCGCTCATGTGCAGGTGGAGATAATGTGAATCAGTCTGGATGGAGAAACGACGGGAGCACACAAAACCCCTTCCTCTTCCTCCTCCTCGGAGCCGCTGAGGGGGGGCACATTCCTGCATACCAGACTCCGAGGCTCATCTGAGGGGAAAAGACAGAGAGGGATTAATGTGCTGGTCCCGTGAACTCTGCTGTACAAGGACCCTGTATGAGAACGCCGGCACATGACCAGAGGGCCTGGACGTTCTCAGGGGGAGGAACGCAGAGACCTCCAGGCTACACAGCAGCTTATCACTGACCGCAGCAACATTTAACCATTTATGTTGCTTAGTAATGAATATCTGAGGGTTGCAGACGTTGGGACCTGTGAGCACATATTCCAAAAACCATCTGCTTTAGGAGGCTTTATGCTGCAATTCCTGCATCTGCAAGCAGCATTTTTAAAATACAAACACTGTAATGAATTCTTTGGACTCTCATATTCCTCTGCAATCTCACTGTCTAATTTTCCTCTCGTGGCGGTATGAGGAAGTCGTCCTCTGGATATTTGGGACGCTGGACAGAAACCTGAACCTGGTGGTTTGCATACTGCACATTTGCAGCGATACTGATAACCCGCCTGCAGCGTGAGGCGGCGAGTTCGTACTCGGGCTCTGCCGGGGGTTTGTTTGAATAACCTGAAGACTCTAATTTCCACGGCTGACAAAGCCCGATGATACTACAGAAGCCTTCACTGATCCGCGCACATCTGTGACTGTTGTGAATACTTTGCCTGAAGCGTAACAGGCAGACGCAGTTCAAGCTCTGGTTGTTCATCGCTGCTGATTCCACCACTGCAGCAGACGAGTCGGTGACATTTCCAAACCTCTATAAAAGCTTCCTTTGAAAAGGAGCTTTGTTGTTACGCTGCGTTCCACCTCATGATATTTATTCTTGAACTTGCCTTGTGAAATGAGTCGTCTTTGATTGGCTGCTTTTCACAAGCGGAAGATGTTGAAACAGCAGGTGGGTGGAGCTCCAAGCGTGGAAGAGAAAGTGTCCGTCGAGCATTTAAACAGCCTGAAGCTTGCAGTGATTACTGGCACACACACTGTATATACACAAACCTCGGCTTTGTTAAATTGTAACCACTGTTTTATCTTTTTTTGGCTTTATTGCAAATAATCATATCACTCCAATTTTACCTGTTCATGGTTCAGTAACAGCTGGGCTCCTCAGCTAGCTTAGCTCATCCTGCCTTGAACAGCAAGAACAGCAGCGCTCATTGCATTGCATGCAACTTTAGGCCTCTGCTTTCTCTGTCAGTGCACATGTGCACGGCTCACCGGCAGCACCGGTTGCTGTGCAGATGATGAAACCCAAACACGCTGCCACTTTGCTCAGACTGTGACAGTTCTGTTTATCAAAGCTTCATAAGAACGTCGGCTTCAGCCGTCACGTCCAGATGAGCTGAACCGCGGCCCAGACGGTGAAGAACATTCACCAAGTGCTTAAAGACACCAAAGCAACAAAGAGGTAACGTACTGCTGTGGTTAGTTCATCCACTGAGAGATAAGATCCTCGTCTCACATGACCAAACTTCACCTTGGATGAACTCCAGACCGTCACTTCCTTGTTACCTGTCACATCAAGGTCAGTTTTGCGCAACACCGCGCTGCATCGTTTACAGCGTTCACCTTTCGCCCACATTTCAAAGTACGGCTCTTCATTAGACACAACTGTAACCCAGGAATTATCCAGGTGCGCTGTGTGCGTCCAATCAGGAGCAACGGCTGTGTGCCTCTGCAGACCAAACAGATGGGCGGGGACTAAATGCTGGGACTAATCTGCCAGGTTCGCCTCATGTTACACAACGTCCAGTTTGAGGCACCTGGAGAGGAGCGGCTCACAGAATGACACCTGGCGTGTTGCACAAGCTGCATTTAACTAAAACCCACATCTGCATCTTCTAGAAGCCCAACGAACCAAAGCCTTTCTTTAGCCCAGTCCTTTCTTTAGCTGTCCCCTGTGTGCAGCGAGGTCTGTGCCATGTTTACTAATGACCACCTGAAACTGCAGCGTATTGACCAACGCATGAATCGCAGTCACTTCATTTACATGAGTTTGCATTGTTTCCAGGGATGTGTGAAGGACTCTGGGAATGAGCTCCGGCTTACAGCATAATGAGGCGTGCCTGATGAATCGCTGCAGAAACAAAGAGCATCTCTGTGACTGGACCAGCCTCACTTTCAGCACCACTTCAGCAAATATTACGCAATTGGGATTAATTACCAGGCAGACTCACTGTTTCCTTCCCCAGCTGGCTCTCTGAGGGGGGGCCGCTGTAACTGTATGACAGCTCGTCTCTTTTTAAGGGTCTAATCGAATTAGTCTGGGTGATTATTCAGCCATTTCAAGCATCGTCTTCCCTTTTCTCCTTTTGTTGGTCCCAGCGTGGAGAAAAGACCAATAAAAACACCATTAGGTTTATGCAAATTTCAGCATGTGTGCTGAGGGCTGTAATGTGGCAGATTGATTACTCGGGGGACCCCAGACCAAGTGTGCGTGCACGTGCTAACTCTGACTGTACGTGCACGTGTGTGTGTGAGCAGGGGGGGCGGGCCTTGTTGTACACAGATGCCACAATAAAAGCTTCATTCAGCCCGTGCTCCTGGTGGCCCTCACAGCGAGGCATTAATAAAACATTAGTATTGAGTGACTGAGGCCTCTGCTGTCCTCCTCCCCGATCCCACCGTGACCTTTCCACTTCACAGCAGCTGCTTGGGGATGAAGAGAAACCACCAAGGAGTCCCTCGGTAACCTCTGACCTCTCCAGGTGTACCCTATCACAGAGAGCCACCTCACAAGAGCGTCGGTTAAAGCCGTTAAAAAGCTGAATTGTGAGGGGGGGGGCAGAAGCTCAGGCATCATAACAGGCATCTCAAGGCTATTACAGTTCAGTGGCGAGAGGATCCAGTTACGTGCTGTCTGCCTGTAGTCTGGCACCAACGACCGACCAGGCCGTCCCCCCGGATGCCGTCCAGCTTATCATTTCCCAAAAGACGCACTAAATATACGAGTCTAAACAAAACGACACGCGTTTAGTTCTGCGTGTTTTAAACCCGTCTGGGAACGTCACAGGCTCTTACTCCCATTCCCAGAACAAACACGAGCCTTTACAAACACTCTTCCCCCGTCCACAGTGGGTTCTGGCTTGGCCTTGAAGTCTGCGGTTAGTCACATCTGGTGGAAATGCACAGGGCAACAAACTGCAGTAGGTGGTGACAAAAAAGAAAAAGAAAGACACGGCACGGCTGGTAATCCCATACAGGCCCCGCAAACCACAAGGCGACATTAACAAATCTTTACTAATGGGAAAGCAAGCCACACCTTCATTCCTCCCAAATTAGAGTGAGGACGGCTGGTTTTTACTAGGAAGGGCAATGCCAGCGATGTGTGTGTGTAAGTGAAAAACAAGTGACTTTACTATTGTGTAAAGTCTGCTGGGAGGGAACAAACACACACTTGCAGAAACACAGTATTCGTCTCTCTAACTCCGGCTGAAAGTCGAAAACTTTGGAGCAACGTATTTTTAGGCAGGCGTTAGACTCGGCTGCCAAACGCTGGAAAATAGAGCTTTGCTTCTCCTGGTCTTACTCGCTTATCTCCTCCTCTCCTTCAGTTTGTGCGTTGTGTTTGCCCCCTCCTCCTTTCTTGGGTGTGTGAGAGAGAAAGTCAACAAGGGTCTGAGGAAGGAGTGTGTTCAACAAGCTGGAAATCTGAGCTTTCTCCATCTGTGCAGTAATTAAACATGAAGGCAGTCAGCAGCAGGACGGCAGCTACTGTAACTGCGAGGCTTCATAAAGACGCGGTTCCTTGATCTTTCACAGGCAGCCTGTCTGTCTCCATCCCAGCCCAGAAACCTCGGCTACCATGGATACAGTGGCCCATACCAGCAGCCCTATAATGCTAAGCCCCCAGCTCCATCATCTCCAGCTGTTTACTGTCGACACAAGTCACACATAAGCCTCCGCTTCTCGCTCGCCTCTGCTTTACTTTCAAACTCTCTGGCAGAATAACAAGAGGAGGTGCCTTTACTGTTGCTTTTGCACTGTGGGGGAGGAGGATTTACCCAGGATGCACCTGGGTCTGTCAAACAGAAAATAACAAGCGAGACGGCTATATGAGAATTTTAACTTGAGCTGTAGCCACTCTGGCTATTTTCTAGCCAAACATTCGTCAAGCACATAAGAACAGCTCACATCTGCATTTATGATTATCTGATCGAGTCCGTCTAGTTTCAGTCAACTTGGTTCTTTATCACGATCTCTCAGGCTCATGGTGAGGCGCACAGCATGTGAAGCTGGAGGAGACCCAGCAGTAACCCCCCAGGGCTGGAAAGTAAAACCAGCGCAAAGCAACAAAACCTGAAGTTTCTCAAGAGGCCACTTGAGTCTGGCCCCAAAAGCGAGTCAGTCCATTTATGCCTGGATTATACTTTGTTGAGGATACGGACAACTGGAGACCCGAAGGCCAAGCAGTCACTCCTGCTTCTCTGAAGTCGGCTTGTTTTTTTGTTTTGACGAGGCAACAGAAATACAGATCCTCGTGTCACTGCTTAGGCTTCAGACTCCCACATTAAAACAGGCAGGAATGAAAACATTTGCTCTCTACAGACAATTTCAATTTCCATCACAACAGCTATTTTTTCCATAACACGGGAGGCAACTGGCATACGACTGAAACTTTGTAATCGACATTTACAAAGAAACGGCTGATGTCATATTAGCCGTGTCCATTTTTTGTTTACAGTCTCTGTAGAAAACAATTAAGTTAGCATGAAGAGTAAAAGTTAGTTGGACCTTTTCTAACTTTAGTTACTTTTGCAGAGTCACATGCAAACACTCTTGTTAGCTTTAGAGCAGATAGAGCCAGGCTAGCTCTTTCTACTCTCTGTGCTAAGCTAAACTACACGACCGCTGGCTGCAGTGTCGTAAAACCCCTCCTTGTTTTTTCCTTTACAGTTTTATTACTGTAATAAAGATAAAACCCTTTAATTTCAAATTCATTAACTACTGCAGCATTCAGCTGTTTTCCACGGATCGCACCAGAACTGAAATAAGGTCACAGCACGGGCCTCGTGAAATTTCAAACCACCGGGAACGTGTGAAAAATAAAGAAATAAAGCTGCTCACTGCGCTTGTCATTGCACCGTGTAAAAGCTGAAAACGCCTCAGGAGAAAAGCATCAATCGATAGACTCGCATGAAACTGAAAACTGCCCCTGCCTTCCCCTCAGGCCAGTTGGCTCCTATTATTCTTGAGTTGTTGTAGTCAGTCACATTTTTATACCCTTTAGATTTTCTCTGTTCCTCAATTCCTGATGACTGGTTTGACTGTTTGTCACCGTGGGAAAAACTCGTCAGCACGTATGGAATTCATTTTTCTTTTTTCCTTTTTGAAATCCTTCCAAACCTGGGATCAAGTCGAGGACTTGTTTGTTTCTCCGTCCTGTAAAATGTCCAAATCTTAAGTGTTGCTTCACACGAGCTAACAAACAGAATGTCTCTGATCTTATCTAAAGCACAGCGAATGTGACGCATCGACTTTTCAAACTGCCTCGTTACAGGCAGCCCGTTAGCAGCACCGGGCCTGCAGAGCTCCCTGCACCCTTTTGCCGTTCACTACAAGCACAGACCTGATGCCTGCCTCTCCACCTCGCTCCCGTCAGTGTCAGAGGTCTTGTTGTGCAGCTCTCGCTCTGTAATTATCAGCACCACTGACATTCCTCCTGCTCTCTAAACCAAGACTCCTCCATGTTTACCCGACACCCAGCCGGCACAGCAGCTAGATAATGTGTAACCACTGTAACCATTAGCAACCCTGAAAACACAGAAGAGTCTTTAAACTGGACGGTTTAAAGAGGCATTCACCTGGACTGTGTAACTGTAACAGTGAAACAGTGTAACAGTAACAGTGTAACAGTGTAACAGTAACAGTGTAACAGTGTAACAGTAACAGTGTAACAGTGTAACAGTGTCAGTGTAACAGTGTAACTGTAACAGTGTAACAGTGTAACAGTGTCAGTGTAACAGTGTAACTGTAACAGTGTAACTGTGTAACTGTGTAACAGTGTAACAGTAACTGTAACACTGTGTAACTATGTAACAGTGTAACAGCGTAACAGTGTAACAGTGTAACAGTGTAACTGTAAAACTGTAACTGTGTAACTGTAACTGTGTAACAGTGTAACAGTAACTGTAACACTGTGTAACTATGTAACAGTGTAACTGTAACAGTGTAACAGTGTAACTGTGTAACTGTAACTGTGTAACTGTAACTGTGTAACAGTAACTGTAACACTGTGTAACTATGTAACAGTGTAACAGCGTAACAGTGTGCTTTATGCTAGCCAGGTCCCACACATGATCTGAAGATTTAAAGGGGAACTATGAATAGCACATATACAGTAATTGACATCTTGTTTGTTTGCGTCACTTTAAGAAGCTACAATTACTCACCGCATAACCTCAGAGAGTCAGTGCATCTCTATGCTGAGAGGTACTTCCATGTGCTGACGAAGGCAGTGGGAATGAGCGAGTAGGGCACGCTGGTCACGCTGTCCCAGGAGTCTGACGCTGGATCGTAACAGTCTAGCGTCTTGCACCTCTGAGCCCCAAAGTACCCTCCGACCACATAAAGCCTGTTTCCCGATGCCACTGCGTGACAGCTGATCCGCTTGGCTGTCACGTCGCCAAACTTTGACCACTGATACGTCTCGCTGTTGAACCGATACGCCGAGCTGGCAGAGAATTCGGTGTCGCCGCCGATCACGACGACGTGGTTGCCGACCACGGCCGCTGCCGTGTATCGCCACAGCTGCGGACAAGCGGCCGGCACCGACCACCGGTTCTGGCAGGGGTCGAAGCACTGCACCTTGGGGTATTTGTCTCTGTTTACGCTGGTGCCCCCAAAAGCGAAGAGTTTGTTTTTGGCACCGACAACGGCAGCGTTGCTCACTCCTTCTCTGAGCGGGGCCACGAGGGTCCATTTATTGGTCTGAGGGTCGTACTGTTCCACCTGCTTGAGAGAGACAGACGGAGAGGCGGGGAAGGATCCGGCGAGGGAAGTGTGTCCTCCCACTACGTACAGCATGTGGTCGAGCTCCGCGGAACCGTGTCCGAACCTGGCTACCAGCATCGGCGCCGCTTTAGACCACTCGTCGTGTAATGTGTCGTAGACCCAGACATCTTTGGACGCTCCATTCTCAGATCCACGTCCTCCAGTAACATAGACCTGAGGGACAGAGAGAGAAAGCGTGTTTACATCGTCGAGGTCAAAAAGAAAAATGACACATATAAGTCGGTTCATTGCATAAATACCTTGCAACCAATGGCGCAGGCGCTGCACTCTTTCCTGGGACTGGGGATGTCTGTTTTGGGGGTGATCTCCTTGGTCTTGTTATCAATCACGTAGACTTTATCACACATGAAAGTCTGACCTCCGAGCAGCAGCAGGGCCTGACTGACTTTTCTTGGACGTGCACAGAATCCGGTTACGATCCCATCGTTCTGGAGGATCCGCATCTTACACCGCACAGCGTCTTCGACGATTTCCCGGCACACCTTGTGGCACATCACCAGCTCCTCTGAAGCGACGTTCTTCAGCAGGTACGATTCAGGCAACAGCGCCAAGCGGACGCACCGCAGCAGCTCGGGCAGCTCGCTGTGCCTATGCTCCATGTCCGCCTTGACCCAGTCGATAACGGCCTCGTACACCAGGCTCTCGTCCTCCACCTCCAGTTCCTCGCTAAGGATGAGCTCCTGAACTTTGTCCTTGGGGAGGCTTAGGAAGTCTTCTGTCCTAAAGAGAGTAGCAAAGTTCGCCAGGCACATCCTCCACGACAGCTCATACAGTCTCTGACACTGGTGGGCGTCGGACAGCAGCATCATCCCGAGACAGTTGGACTGGTGAAGGTTCTTTTCCAGAAACTCTGCCGCCGCGTCCCTGATGTCGTGAAACTGAAGCATGTCTCCAGCTTCCAGCAGTGACTCTGCATTTTCCTCATTGATGATGACCCGGGCTGAGTAAGCGTAGTCAAGCAGAAGCTCCAGCACTTCCGGGTGGAGAGAGTCGTGGAAGTTGACGTCACCGTCGTGACTCTCCCTGAGCCCACCGCTAAACATGGCCTCGAAGTACCGGCTGCAGGAGGCCAAGACGGCGCGGTGGCAGGGGAAGGAACGGTTGCCGGCCTTCAGCACGACATCTGTGAAGACTCTGCGTTTGCGTAGCAGGTTGAGCTGAGTCAACAGGCTGTCCGCGTGGGACGTCTTGTGGAAGAGTTGAATATTCATCGAGCCAGAACTAGAGCGAGACTTTCTGTTTTCGTGGTTGCTGACAGACATCTTGACTCGAACCTGGAACAGAGACAAAAAAACATGGATAAGTTTCTCTTACAGCTAATTCTAACATTTCTATTTTGATCACAGGAGGCCAGATATAAATCTTTTGACATGAACACTCCTCCCATTTGATGATTAAACAAAAACTCTGCCGACACCGATGAATGGGCTGTACATGAAATACTCTTATCAGTATGTCAGGCTGCAGCGGAAACGGACTTCAGACTGCGGAGAGATGAAAGGAGATCAGATAAGACGCACTCCCACGTAAACCCAGTGTGTGTTAGTGCACCAGTGATTTACACAGTGCTAAAATCTATAAAGCATGCATCAGTGTCAGAGCCGTGAGAACAACCGGCTCTTAGAATAACCTTCAACGATTAAGGTTAGGCTAGAAGCAACACCTGGGTGTTTCCACCCTCTTCCATTTCAGGGCTGTGAGTCACCTCCAAACACGGCAAAGCCAATAAATTCCTGCCAGCTTGTTGTGCTTCTCAGCTGGCTCACATACAGGAGCTTTCAAGCCCACATAAGATGTGACACCTCAGAGCAGCTCCTCTAGGATAAAATTATGTAACCGCAGTGCAACAAGGGAGAAATAGAGGAGGGGGGCATTTTCTGATCGTTTATATATGAAGCTTGAGTGGGAGTGACATTATATGCTTTGTTTAAAAATTCTAGGAAATATTTCAGCTACCCACTTGTCCTGGCACGGCGCGGTTGGCTAACAAAGAGCCCACATATAACTTGAAAACGACCAAATAAATATCTTCCGCTTTAAAGCGCCCATTGTTTCACAGCAGATAAATTTAAATCGGCCATTCAACCCAGCTGAAAGAGGGACGGTGGACTTCCGTGCAGGGGGGTGGGGTGGGGTGGGGGGAAACAGCGTGAAATCCAATTCGTTGTGTGCAGTAAATGTGAAACTCTGGTCAGCACTTCCAGCATGCGCTCAACTTTCCTCCCAAGTTAGCAGCTGCAAAGCATCCGGGCGCTACAATCGGCCGAGATCAAAGGAAACACTGTTACAGCTCAGCAATAACAAACACGAGCGCGCACGAGCGCTGTGCTACGATTGGATCTTACCTCGATGGCAAAGGCAGCGATCCCGACTCCTTTCTTTATCTCGGCTACAACTTCCACCCGTCGTCGGGTTTGTGTTTGAAGTTGTGGCACACTTCAGGCGAGTCCGCTTCCCGACGTTAAAGCTGTATCACACCCTAAACTCGCGGGAGACGGTTCAGCCATCTGTTTGTCTTCACACTCTTGGGTTTGTGCCCGAAACAAAACAATTTTTGGAAAGTTAGCCGCTCGCTGTTTTCTGTGGGTGAAGCCAAGCAGCGTGCCGGAGAGCGACGAGCTGAGCGCAGAGAGAAAGAGTCGAAGCAGCAGCGGTGGTGTTTCCTCTGGCTCCTCCCACTCCTGCTCCCGCCGGCCAATGGGCTCAAACATCAGCGCAAAGCTTTCCTTTATTCTCCAGCCAACCTGGATCAGTGTCCGTCATTATGTTCAGAAACCATCACCATGAATCACCCGAAACACCTGTCACCGTATGTTTCACCTGCCTGCTTTGTTCTCGCCTTTCCTTGGCTTGCGCGTAAAGAAGAAAATCTCCATTTCAGCGCTATCAATGAACGCCAAGTAGCCTGTGTTTGTAAAGGATTTAGCGGAACCAGACAATGGAAAAGGGGTGTCTGTGAAAAAAGACGACATAACGATAGACAGAAAAGATCACTGGGAGGAAAAACTATCCAGGACGGCATCGATGCTTGGTGTAAATACGCACAGGGTTAAAACTACACGTGTAATACAGGCTGATGTTTAAGAAAGGTTTTCCTGAAAGCTGTTGAGATTTTTACACTTTGATGTCACAAAACAGCTCTAAAGATCATTTAAAATGACCTTCACAGACCAGTCTGCTCACCCAGTCAAATGTGACCGAGATGAACAGTATAAACATAATTTCATGAAATAACTACTGTTACTAGAAAAAAATCAACGCATTGATTATGAAAGACAGGTGTGAAGTTGTAAATAACTAACCATGATTTTACATCATATAAGATTTAATAATCTGCTCTAGAAGGTTTTTTAGAAAGTCACAGGTCCATCCAGCACACCCATCCCCACGCACAGACAATTCAGACCAGAAACCACACAAACATTTTGCTTAAATTACTGAGATTTCTTCAGATTTTTTTCCAACTCGGTCAGCTATTGCATTATTTTGCACCATTTTTATAACACAGAGGTCTGAGTGTTGCACAAATCTTCCATAATGCTCACAAGAATAAACACTGTGGCAGCAAATCCCAAAATGTTTGATTATTTTTGAAAACCACAAAAATAGCAACCATGTAGATAACAGAGCCTATGCCATGCAGTGGGATGGGCTCCAGCAGCCCCCTGGGACTGGGTGTCAAGAATTAAAAAATTAATGATTAGAGTAAGAAAACTGCATACTGAAGTTCTTAAAGGATTTTCGCAATTCATACAAGACGGGCAATCAGTAAAATATCTGGAGCAACAGTCTTAGTGATCATATGATTGCAGGTTGAGGGCTGTGAGATTGTTTCTTCAGCTAAATTCTTGGCATTTTCTGCAGGAATTAAGCACTCGTGAGGTTTGCAACAATTCATAAAGAATGCGCCTCGGATCCAAGCAGCCTCTCAGGACGAGAAGCAGGTCATTGAGTCGTCTAAGTCTAAGCTTGTACTTGTTTGCAACTCAAAGTTTTAGAAAAGAGACTAAAGTGAGAAAATGTAACAATTAAGCGTCTGTGCGAGTGCCAGCCTTTGCTGGGACGTGTCCTGACATGTCTACATGTGCGATTGATGATGTGAACAATTTATTCTGTTAAGGTGTGTCAGTTCCAAGGCTCTCACGTTGTTCCAGTGGGTGAATTTAAATGGATTTGAATTTCTGCTAATGTTGTTAGCGATTGTCGTGCTTTGCCAGGCCACAGTGTCTGCTGTGGAAAAGCGTAATAGAAGTCAGCAGAGAAAACCTCACGGATTTAAACAACACTGGTTTGTTTGTGCACCGAGAAGACTGAAGTCCACCAGAGTGGGTGCCACACATCTCGGGTTTCCTCTGCCTCTCTTCCTGTTTTGAACTCCTTCTTAGTGTCGCTCAGCAGCTGCTTTTGAAGATTACAAACTGCTGCTGCTGCTTAGCTTTCAGAGTTTGTGTGGATGAGAGAAGCAGTGTTTTAAGCCGTCTTCCCTTTTATCCACTATTTCCTCTCCTATTATTTGCTTGACAGGGGATTTACATTTGAGTGCATCTCATTTATCAAGTAAGCAAACGTCTCAGACAGCGAAACGTCCTGGAGTAACCTAACATCCTGGTGCAATACCTCAAAGTCTGACAGTCATAAACTGGACTGTCAGACTGTAGCTGCTGCTCATTACTGCTGGAAGAGCCAAATGCTTTTATGCACACAAGTGTGCCTGAAGGAGATTAAGAATTTAAGCAGATTAGATTAATGAACTCATGATTGTAATCTAGGGTTAATTCATTTTGCTGTGCTTTAACCCACTCCTCCCCTCCCCCGGCCCTTTCGACCCCCAGGGCTTGAAGCCTAACCGGCCTGTGGAGTGTGTGTGTGTTGTTGCAAGCTTTGTATGACTGGTCATTAATTACTGTTGGGCAGGCGCAACACTAATCAGAACCCCTACGATTGTTCATCAACACCCCCGACAGTGCAATAAACCACTCAGTGAGCGTCTGTTTAGATGACAGTAACCGCCACTCCATTGTTGCCTACACTGTACCACTTATTTGTTCGCTCAAGGCAGGTGGTCTCCTTAGTGAGGTCATCGAGTCTGAAACATAAAGCTGGGGGTCCTTGGAGAGGCCATCCTTAACCCTGGGCCCCAACGCAAACAGCTCAGAGCTTCTTCTGACTTTCTATTCCTGTAGGCGACTCTGGCTTTTCATTTATTTTAGCCTGCAGTAAATGTTTTGGCTCATGACCCGCTTATCAAGGACAGCTGACATGTTTAGTCCTAACATTTATTTAAAATGATGTTATCTTTAAACAAGTAGATATGACAGAATTGTCCCTCCTTTTAGAGTGACAGCCCATCCATAGATGGAAGAGAAATGCAGTTTAGTGTATCCTGATCAAAGTAACACACAGAGGATCAGGAAAACTTGTGCTCAGACTACAATTTAAAGAGTGACTGCTCCTTTCAAAGGATGTCCGTGTGTAACTATTTTAAATAAATCTCACAATCTAAATTTAAGGGGTGCATTAAATATTTTTTATTATTATTTTTAGTTAATAATAAAATAAATAAAAATTATGACTTATGGATGGAAAATAAATGAATACAAAATTAATTTCAGTAGAGGAAATCAGCCTCGTTACAGATTAAAGTCTTATCATGTTCAGTGACAGGAAAGTTGACCTCACATGGTGTTGATCTGCACAAAGAACATCTGCTTCATGAGCAGTCACAAACATGTATGGACACATGTAACTGTTTACAGCACACTGTGAAAGAGCCTAACTGAACTTAGTCAAACTCGAGGGAGTATTTAGCGGAGAACAGCTCCACCGTGTGGCAAACAAGAGCACTTTCGTTAAGGTGGATCATGTGCTAATCGTAGGGGTGACCAGATGGCCTTCTTCATGTTGGACTGCACCGCATTTCTTACCCCTCACGCCCCTGTCACGCATATTGAGACAACGTGCCGCACTTTGACCGGCTCTGCGGGATGTGTTAAAGTCTGGATTTTTATGCCCAACACTCTGAAACCAATAGGGGGGAAAAGTCACATAAACGTTACACGCTTTGCAGATTTTGAATCAAATTATCCAACAGAAAATTTAGCCACGTTTTTTTTTCCTCTGGATAATTTATTAGTTTCACACAAGGAAAAATGTGGCGTAAAGTGACTCCACGTGTCTCTTAATTGGCTAGAAAAATGCTGACGTTGGTTCAGTAAATATTGCATAGATGATGAAATCTAATGATGATTAACAGACAGGAGAAATAACAGGACTATGTAAAAACTATTGCATAAAGTTCAGATCCGTTTCATCCTTATTTTATTTACTTAGCAAGAGAGTTGCTTTTAAATACCATTTATTTAGCCTTTACATGCTGAATGCAAACCCGCACAGTACCTCCCTGTATTGCCAACATGTCGCACATGGTCCCACAAAAACGCCGTTTTTAAATCTTCAAATGTAAATATACATAGTAGTACTACACCTGATCTGTAGGAGAAATGCTACTTGTAACAGTACAGCCTATGTTGGGAAAAGAAACTACATTTCCCATGAAACCGAGTGGCTTACACGGAAATGACGCAACAGGCACCGCTTCTGTCAAGGGCATCGGAAACTAACGCCGGCTAAGGCTAGCAGCGGCTGTTTGCACGTGTATTGGAAGAAGCTTCGCTTCAAAGGTGAGTTTGAAGAACACGACTGAGGCGGAAATGGACGGCTTCGGTTCCGACTTCTCAGCAGGAGGGTCCGGCGGGAAAATGGACACCGGTACCATCATGGAGCAGGTCAAGGTCCAGATCGCGGTGGCTAACGCTCAGGAGCTGCTGCAGGTAAATCAATGAACACGGCTGCTAAGCTAGCAAGCGCACATTGAGGTTCAAAGAAGTGCTGAGTGCTTTTATCCTTACGGGTCAGAGCTACACAGCTTTACAGTAGCTTTGTTTTTCGTTCTCTGTGTAAGACTGTTTTATTTTTTAGCCCGCAATAACTTCCATAAGGTTGATGGATCCTGCCAGCATGTAAATACATGGCTCATAGAAACACACGAGCCAGCACTGAAATGCTGCCGACACAAAAAGATCCTTTTCAGCCAGACCAACGTTGGAGGGTCTTTTAATGCATATCTGTTTTTTTAAAAGTCATGCAAATATTCTGCGCTGCTGTCAGAGTAGTAAATGCTAATAAAACATTGTTTATATTTCAGAGAATGACCGATAAATGCTTCAAGAAGTGCATAGGCAAGCCGGGAAGCACACTGGACAACTCTGAGCAGGTAGGCACTGGCTGAGTCGCTTCAGTGATGCCCTGCTGCCCAGAGCAAAGAAGTGATCACGTTTTAAGAAAACAGGAGGGCATAACGGAAGTGCTGCAGGGCGCTAAGGCTTACCTGACAGGTGCTTTTGAGTGGGGCAAGCGCAAAAACATAAGGTGCTGCTGAGGTACTCCATCATCTTGTAGAATAATATATCAGGGTTATCGTAGGATAAGATGGACCAACATGCATCACCTCCTGAGTCTTCATCAGTGTGTCGGTTAGAGTTGATCTGCGTTGGTCTATCTCTCCCTGCAGAAATGCTCCTAGCATATGTATATATTAGGGGTGCAACGATACACAAAATTCATGGTTCAATACTTTGGTGTCACAGTTTGATATTTTTTCGATACAAAAAATGTTCATGCTTTTTTATTTTTTGTTATTTATTAAAATTATAAATATATATTTTAACTCAAAAGTACAGTTTTTAAATTTAATGTTGCTGAAACAACAAAGTAATAAAATAATAAATCTATCTGATGGAGAAATCCCTCATCTTTGGAAAAGAGAGTTTGTTACAGAGAAATGTCTCTTTCCAAAATAAAAGCTCTACTATACGCTTCTTCTGGGCTATATTCTCAGCAGCATATTAAACATATCAGGTCCCCATAAGGAGAATCATGTGCTAACGGCTGTCTAAATGACTCGGGTAAAGTTTGTAGCATGCGTGCTTGTTGTTTTTGTCTGCTTCCACTTGTCTTTGCACGAGGATGATGTCGGAGTAAATGTGCAGTCATATTCGTTGTGTTCCCACTAGTGCTGTCAGCGTTAATCTGAAATGACGTTAACGCCACAACACGGCAAATCTCCGTTAACGAGCTACCGCGGATCGCCCCGTGCGTGGGGCTGGACGGCCAACACGTTAACGAGCTAACTGCGCTAACACACTAGTTCCCACCAATGTAATTGAGCATTGCTGGCACATCCAACATACTGTTTTACTTTAGTCCATGACGCGCTTACCTTCAGGGTCATACGTCACATGAAAACTAAAATAGTTCCAAACGTCAGATCTGAATGAGGGTGGGGGAGGTTCAATTTGCCATGTTGCAACGAGAGCTTAGCTTCTGTCTTGCTAGCTTGTGCTGCGCTCAGTGGATCTGCGCTCGACTGTGCAGCCTAGGCGGAGTAGTCGAGCGCAGATCCACTGAGCGCTCAACACAGACAGCATCGTCAGAAGAAAAGTTGATAAAATAAATTTAAAAAAATTTAAAATTTTGTATTGTTCGATACATATGCGAACCGAAAGCACTGTATGAACGGTTCAATATCGATACGAGTATCGTTGCACCCCTAATAAATATATATATATATATATATATATATATATATATATATATATAACACACATTTTTTGGTATTAATCACAGTTTTAAATCGGTTAAACTCTTTGTAGACCACGAGTGGTTTATTTCTCTGGACTTTCTTTGCTTTGTCTCTAACAGAAGTGTATCGCCATGTGTATGGACCGGTATATGGACGCCTGGAACACCGTGTCCCGAACATACAACTCCAGACTGCAGCGAGAAAGAGCTCGCATGTGAACTCCTCTCTTCATCTTTCCCTTCTTCAGGCTGCTGCACACAGCGAGGGCCGATGCAGTGCTCTGCAGGAGGGCCCGCGCTGTGCACGACTTTGCCACGCAGCAGCGCAACATCTGTCACAGTACCTCTGACAGGCAGAGCACAGCCTGTGGACTTCAGCCATGACGGTGTCTCTGCGGACAGTTTTTATTTTGCTCTGAGGAACAGTTCACTACCAATGTTAAATCGATTGTGTGTTTTACGTTAGAAATCTAATAAGTCATCTTCTGCGGGTTCTTGCCGTACTGATTGGAAACACTAAATTACCTGCTCAGGTGTGAATGTGTTTTAAGTGTTTGCTGATGCTTTGGCAGGAGGCGGAGCCTGCTGCGCTGCTAAAAGGACTCCAGGTGCAGTTTGGCTCAATAGGCCCACCTTACTTACTGTGACTCGTCTCCCTGCCCATCGAATGCTTCTGCCTGTAATACCAATAACAGTAAACTTCTCCCAGTCACTGCAGACTCTCCTTTAAACACTGTTTCACATTCTTTGCCGGGTGATTAAATATTTCCTGGAGCCTTAAAGAAAAAAGTGCTTAAAAATCATCAGGAAGAATGGAGAAGCGTTTTGGTGTTTTCACCAGCATGAATTTGACATTTAAAGCCTCCAAACAGACCTATATCAAAGTACACCTGGAGAACAACACTGTTTTGTCTGACATGTTTTCTGGTTGTCACTCTATCTGCTGCCCTCCACAGTAGTGGGTTTGTTCCAGCGGGGTCTCCCTCGCCCTGACGGGGTACTGCACCTTTCTCAGCTTCGTGTGTGTGTGGTTTGTTAGATGTTTGGGAACCTCCTGAGTTTGTGTGAGGAGCCAGAAAAGCTGTGAACATCATTTGCAATCAGTGATTTTTTTTTTCCCCCAAGAAAAATTAATAAATTAATCAATCAGGTGTTCTCTCGTTTCTGATCAAAAACATCCACCAACAGAACGACACCCAGTCCCACGTCACTGACTTTGTACAGAGCAGACTTTCCCCACAAATCCACGTTGCAGTAAAAGATCACAACACCATTACATTTACCCATAAATGAATCCCATATTCATACACAAAGCCACATGCAGTGTGTTTATCATCCATGACAATAAATAACGAATAAATACTCCAAATGAACGTTTAAGCCACAGCTCAGGATTGTTTCCTCAGTTCAGGTAAAGCACAGCACTACCGCCAGCACCCGTGACCGGAGGGTCACAAAGGTCAGGGCTGTGTACACTGAGTGTTTGTGTGTGGCTGTTTAGCATGACCTCAGTTCTCTGCAGACAGTTCTTCCTTCATCAGAAGGGAAGGTATGTGGATATCCAGCTCCTGATAGACGTCACACGAGTGTAAACTCCCGGGAAACCGACTCGGCCGCATCCGTGTCCCCAGCTGGTTACTCCAGCGATAAACCACTGACCGGAGGGCTGACGACACGTCAGCGGCCCTCCAGAGTCTCCCTGCAATATCAAAAAACATCAAGTTTCATTTGGAATTTAAATAACTTTAAATTCTATATAAATGTGCTCTATAAATAAAGTGTTGATTAATTCATTTATAAGAGCAGAATAGCCGACTGAAGATGAGTATGGCAGCAGGGGAGTAAATGTCAGTCAGTCTGCGGCTGAGCCAGGAGCTCTGACCGAAACAGGAATGCGTGAGGCTTTCGTTACATAAGACGATTATGGGGAGGGTGCAGTGGGGTGGCCTGCCTTTGCTGAGGAAGAAAGCCTACATTTTCTATCAGGTCAGCGTTTGTGAGGCGGTCACATTTTCTAGATTTATTCTTTTTGGAGATTTTTCTCTTACATCTGATTCTTGTTTTTAAACCTTAATTTATTCGTCAGCCTTTTTCCAAAGGTGAACCAGAGAAGCCTGTAGGGGGGGAGATCAAGGTTGACTTTGCTCTGGCCTGGTTAACCATTCACTGTAAAGACACCACAGTCATACTTCCTCCAGCCTCCGAGCACTACATGCAGTGCACCAGCCTGATGTTAAAAGTCTCCAGGTTAGGAACTTTTTAACGATTGTGAAACAGGAAGTGCAGAAGTCTGAACATCTTACCAAGCAGGTGTCCCGACCTCCCGCCATGAATCCCGCACACATCATGTTTGAAGTCAGAACGCTACCGTATGATTGCTGACAGTCCGTCTGGTCAATGATGTTCACAGCAGCTTTCTGTAGCAGGTTGGTCAATGAACCTGAGGAAAGAGCATTACACACAGAACAGGTGTGATCGCAACACCTGAGTACCAGTTTTTTTGTTGCTGTGGAGACAGCTGTGGGCTGCCACGATTAGTCACGATTACGTCGACTATCAAAATCGTCGACGACTGATTTAATAGTCGACGCGTCGTTTGAAGCTTTGTAAGATCCCAAAAGACGCAGGAATAAGTAGTAGGATTTAAGAGTGTAATAACGGACTGAAACAGAAGATGGCAGCACTGCATGTACAAGGATGCCAGCTGCCGTTTTACCCCGAAGAAGAAGAAGAAGAAGCTGTGTCCCAGAATTCATAGCGCAGCCCAGCTCAGTTTCCAACAATGGCGGCAGCTAGTTAGTTTTAATATTACTCTTATTATTCTTTCTGGGTCACAAAATAAACGTTTAACATATTTTCAGGCGAGAATGTAGCTGTGTAAACCTCAAATATCTGCTCAGTTTATCAAGACACCACATATTTTCAAAAGCGCTCCGACGTTTTCGGAGACGTCTGTTAGCCACTAGCTCGATAGCTAGCCGGGGGCTAGGCTAACTAGAGCCGTGAGAACACCGGACTCCCAGCAAATCGTTTTCAAACTCCCCGCGGACTTTCGCTACTCAGGTTAAACATATATTAGTCACTTAGATAACTTAAAAATGTTATTGTTTGGCTTTTATTTTAGTATTTTATTTGTTCCTGAGTAAATCGGTTTGGCTGAGATTAAAGTTATAGTTTTTACACAGCTGAATAAACATCAAGCAGACAGCTGATTATCAGAAGTGTGAGATGCTCGAGAATTTACTCCGGTGTCCTGTTATATTTTAGATAGCAAGGAGTTTATTAAACTCCACCGAAACAATCTGCAAATTTCATTAAAAATTTAATAAACTATCATCTTGTCTTTATTTTTAGTTAGCACATAGCTTAAACACTTAAAGCTGTAAGCTAATGATAGTTATATAAGAGCAGATGCTGCTGGTGCAATAAGCTGTACGTTTTACGTCCAATGGATGATGATCTGATTAGTCGACTAATGGCAAAAATAATCGGTGACTAGTCGACTATCGTTTGTGGCAGCCCTAGTGGAGACCGATAAACAAAATTCCATTCAGAGGCAGATAAGTCAGAAGCTAAGCTGATAAAGGCTGCAGTCATATCACATTCACTCGTGAGAGGCCGAACAGGCCACGGATCACGGAGCTATTCCTGCTTTTCTACCTCTGAAGGCTGAGTTACGTCAATAGCGTGAAAATGATCTCACCTCTCTGCTCCCCTGCCTTCATTTCTTAGTAAAGACATTTCATTTTTTTCCTGCAGGACGTTTAGTTTTGTGGGTTCACCTCTCACCTCCCTCTCTCATGGATCCCCACCCTGTGATGTAGCACTCTGCGTTCTTTAAGAAGCGGTGTACTGGTGATGGAAGACAGACAGACTGGATGGTGTAAGACATCGGGGCTGGGACGGCCAGCTCCAGCAAAGCCACATCATGGTCCATGTTGGTGCCATTAAAGGCCGGGTGGATGATTACCCTCTGGATGGGAATGACCAGGGCTCCTACCCCCGATCGCAGCACAGATCCCAGGCTCACGGCCCAGTTATTGGGAGCAGAGTCACTTTAGATGTAAGTTATTAATATTAGAATCATTCCTGAGCTTTCAGTGAAACGAGTTGTGATATAAACGTATGAAATACCTTTTGAAGCAGTGTGCTGCAGTCAGTAACCACCTATTGTGAATGAGCGTGGCACCGCATCTGTGAAGCCTCTGGTACTGAAGACTCCCGATCCAAGGCCACTCTCCCCTCCGAGCTGTGACTCCACCCACGATCCTATGGGAGCCCAGTGCAGGGCGCACGCCGCAGTCTTAAAAAACAAAACGCAGTTAAGAAGAATGACCCTTAAGTTCCTCGTGCTCCGTCCTTCGTGCATTTTAAGTTTACCACAGTTTCTTTCATCAGCCCCATTGGGACAGTCTGCGGCTCTGTCACACTCCGGGTTGACCTTGCTGATGCAGGAAGTGGAGCTGCACTCGAAGTTTCCACTGCAATTCAAGGCTGGAAAAAACACGGAGAGATTAAATAAATGAATCTCAGTAACCGATGAAGCTCTTAAGATTAAGGAGCTCTCCGGCTGACATTACCAGACAGTGGTAGCCCTGCTGCAGACGATACGTTGTCAGCTGAGGTCCCGAGTGCTGGTGGGGTATTAAACTCTGTCACTGTGGGAACATGCTGGCCATAACCATGAACCGAGGTGGGATCAGTCTGGCTTAGAATCCAGTTACGGAGCCTGGTAACACGGGAATAAACCCCAGGTCTGTTGACCTGAGCGCAGCCCACACCCCAGCTCACTATCCCGGCCAGGAAGAATCTTCCCGGGGCCCCCTCGCACACCAGAGGTCCTCCAGAGTCCCCCTGCACACGACACACATGAGCTGACAGATACTCTGAAAAGTCATTTTTGGTGACTTTCAACTATTCAGCGTCAGGTGATCCGTCCTGGTTGGTCAGGATTAGCATCATCAGGCTAATCACCACGATTTTAAGCATCAGCTCTGAACCTTGAACGTCACTGAGCTGCTGGGAGACATGTCTCAGAGCATGTTGTCTTTATTAGGGAGACAACACGACAGAAGGGGCACGACATGTACAACTGTCAAATATCAGCTGCTGTAATTCAGTTGTTGCTTTAAATGTTGAAACAATTATGTAATAAGTGCAATAAGTTCATATTTTGTCTAAAAAATAACATTTTACGTACAGAGATATAAATCTTTCCAAAACGTGTTGGATAATTTATGCAACATCAGATATTTTGAAGTGGATTTCTGTCAGACTGAGCCTCTCACGGTATCATTAACAGCACACGGTGATGCTGAGACGAACAGATGGCTCATAGTCTCAGATTTTAAGGTGAGAACGGTGTGAATACTTTTAGCGATCCTCAGACCTTCACAGGTCAGAGGTCATAGGTATAGACATGCCCCCTTTCTCATCCTGTTACAGCCACTGCATGTTTTCACCACTGACCTGACACGAGTCCACCTTGCCCTGCAGGAATCCAGCACACATCATGTTTGGAGTGATCGCTCCTCTGTACACAGATGACTTATTGCACATCTTGGAGTCGATGACTTTGACCACAGCTTTCTGCAGCGTGGAGGGCAGCGTGACTGCAGAAGAACACACGACACACTGATTACTCCCACTTGTCATATTTCACCTTAAAGGACAAGACGACAGCTTTCAAGAACAAGTTTTTAGCGTTTTCTTTTCTAAATGACTCGTCTGTTGTGTTTTGTGTGCATTCCTGCAGACTCACAGCTGAACTGGTGTACGGCACCCCAACCGGACACGATGCAGCTCTGACCAGGTGCAAAAACATGAGATGGGGAGGGTATGCAGACAGGCTGCACGTAAGAGCTGAACGCCAGAGGCGTCTCCAGCTCCAGCACAGTTACATCATTGTCCGTGGTCATGGGGTTGTAGTCTGGAGACACAGTTATGGACTTGATGTCAGTCGTTCTGGACTCTGGCTCCTCACCGCTCACCAGCATCGCCCCCACCATGGCGGTCCATTCTTTGGGGTTATTGACCCTAAAACCAGAAGAGGCAATCATAAATGGTGGTGTATATTCATGAAATGGGATTGTTGTTTCTTCAGGACTTTTCTTCAAAAGCCAGAACAGAATATTTGATCAAAAACAGAAAAAACTGAAAATCATTTCCAGGCTCGTGTGCAGACGTGTCCTAATACTGATTTACTGCACGACAGCACACGAGGAAACTGTTTTATGTAACTGTTTGCAAAGTGGTGAAAGAAGCATCACAGACGTGTTTAAGTAATAGTGGGAAAGTAAAAGTACCCAGAATCATATACATCATAATTAATGATGAAGTAATATGCAAATTAATTTAGTGGTGCACTGGTAGATAACTTTATTACTTGTGTACTGCTGGGTATCTTTATCAGTCTTGCCCCGCCTTACCTCTCTGAGCTTCGTCATCCCCACACAGCTGCTCGAGGGGGCGGGGCCTTTTCTATCTTTGCTCCTACATTGTGAAATAACCGAGGGGGCGGGGCCTTTGAGCTTGCAGTTAGAGAGGCTCCTTCACTGTCCACTTTCAAAACATGTCTTAAAACCCATTTTTATTCTTTGGCTTTTGACCTCAGTGAGACTTAGTTTCTCTTGTAATTAAATTATTTATTTATTTAATTACTTTATTTTTGCTTTTATTTATATCTTATGTAATTTTATTATTTCGTTCACATGTACAGCACTTTGTGTCAGCTGTGGTTGTTTTAAAGTGTTTTATAAATAAAGGTGATGATGATGATGATGGTGATGATGATGATGTACCAACGAGGCAAATACTAGTAGACGTGTGTTTGAAAAACAATTTATAATTAAAGCTTTAAAATGAATAGCATGAACAACCACGGACAGTATTTACCTCCAAAATAGCGCGGAAACACTACAGTGCTGTATACAGTCAGTCCGTGCTGTGCTTCTGTAAAGCACCTGTAAACTGTGAGCTACATTTCAGCTCTCCATACTCTCAAACAATGGCATTGAGCATGTGAAGGTTGAAGCTTAATGATTGTCTTGATCAGCATCCAAAAATGTCAAACGACTGTTTTTAAACGGATTTCAATCAGAGCTACCTCTCAAAGCAGTGAGCTGCACTGACGAGCCAGCGTTCGTTGACGATGGTGGCTCCGCAGATGTGCCGCCCGTTGAACCTCAGGCTGACCTGCCACGGCAGCTCCCCTCGCCGCGCGTCCTCACCGCCCACCACCCGACTCCCCATGGCAGGACGCGTCCCGCAGGCTGTGGGTTGGGTGAAGAAAAACCAGTGTAAGTGATTAAAAGCAGATATGTCCCAGTACATTCTGCTCAGGTCTGTGGTAACGATGCACACTCGTTAATAACAGAAGGAATAACGGAGCTACTGTGATGTCTGCTGTAGTTTGAGTCATTCACCACAGCGAGCTTCATCAGATCCATCCGCGCAGTCTGGGACGAAGTCGCACTCTGGGTTTACTTTAGTGACACATTCTCCGCTGTCACAGGTGAAGGTGTTGTCAGGACAGCTGGCTGCAGAGCCGAAAATACTTTCAATATGCATGAAATAAATGAATAAATAACAACAACAATACATAGTAGAGTTTTTGCAAAACTGGTGACTTATTAAAGTTACAATTCTTACTTCTAAAGATAAATTTGCACATTGAAAACCTGCTGGATGAGCTGAAAAATGGACTGTTTCAGAACACAAAGGCCGATTTTTGGCTCCTGAAAAGCTGAGACTTTGTTGAACACGATGCTCGATTTAACAGGATAATGAATGAATGGATGTTTCCAGATGGAAGTGACATCATTAGGTGAACATTTGAGTTTAGCTTGGCTAATAATAAAAGAAATGAAAATACTTTTTTGAGGTTATGGAAGTCAGATAAAGAGTTTGATGTTTCTTATACAAATAAAGATGTAAATGATAAACTACATTTCCCTGCTATAAATTTATAAAGTGTTCAAATACATTTTTACAGTTTTCACTGTAAATTTCATTTACAGTAACTTTACTTTCCTGTAAGTACTTTTAGTCATTTTTACATTACTGTTAAATTTGCAGCTCAAATGTGTGTAACTTACCTATCATACTGTCTCCAATAGCATAAAACGACTTCCCACTGGCTCCTACAAAGAAGGAGGAATGACAGGTTACGATCTCCGTCACTCCTAATAAACGTAAAGACTCTGGTGACACACAGACGCCTGGTGACAGCTTTACTACCCAGCAGGATGACAGCGTCGATCTGTCCAAACTCAGGCACCTCCAGCGGTTTCCCGTGCATCGATGAGCTGAGTCCTGCACTCAGCAAGTCCTGAACAAAGTTTTCTGAATACTGCTGGATCTTGGACACCCTGAAGACGAGTCGGAGCGTCGCCATCACATCTCCATTAATGTTACTAGGAAGTAGGGGTGGGGAAAAAATTGATACTGTGTAGCATGGTGATATTTTGTTTGCTAATAATGTATGGATACAGGGACAGCAGAAATCGATACTTTGTTACAAAAAGGTTTTTGTGCTCTGACTTCAGAGCATGTTGATCCTTTTTCTGAGCAAGAATCCTGACATTCCTTCACTGTCCAAATGTGTTTAATAAACATGACAGTTTACTTATTTTAATTTAAGACATGTTTTATTTTAATCAAGTTTAAAACTTTTTTATTTAATGTAAAATTATATTTGGTTTTAATTTACTTTCAAATTCTTCAGTTGCTGAAGGGGCTGCATAGTTTTCATAAACTGCATAGTTCAGAATAGCTATAATTGTACCAGATGGTTGATTCAGTTAAGTTGGACTAGACTGTAATACAAACCGTTCAGTTTGTCAACAATCAAACTGAAATGAGAGAAAGACTGAGTGTGAGACTTTGATATTAGAGAAAATGATGATTGATAAAGTTTACCTTTATGTACAGAATCTGAATATCGCAAAGTATTTTTTTAAAATTTCAATAATATCATATCGTGCGTTAAGTATTGTGATAATATCGTATCGTGGGATGTATGGTGATTCCCACCTCTACTAGGAAGGCGAGAAGAAAACTGGCAATGTTGCATCTTACATCCTGTTTGTGTCTTGAATAAATGACTCAGTCTTACCCATAGGCAACAATGCTGCAATCAACAAAGTGACGTGTTGTGGATGAGGCGGTGAAGACGTTTTTAATCTGAAAGGTGAGAATCAGTAACAGTTGAACACCTTTAAAATGAAGACTTGCGCTGTCATTGTGAATCAGCACTAACCCTGGACTTTAACACTGAGGACAGCACTATGGAGAAACCAGAGCTCTTATCCTGCAGCGCAGCATCGTACTTCAGACCTCTGAGCTCCACTGTCTCCATGAAATGATGCTGCTCCTGCACAAGGTACGCTGCAGGTAACGCAGGAGGAAGTTATCAGTAAGTGAAATCTTTAAACGGTTCATGCTGGTTTAAAAACCCCGAAATGAGTCACAACACATGACACCCAACATTCGTGTGCAGGCTCACCTATAACCAGGCCGACAAAGATGCCAATGATAAGGAAGAAGAGGAGGAAGAGTATGAGGCCGCTCCTGTAGCAGACAGAGCTGGAGGGAGCGGGAGGCGAAGATGACCACGGCCCTCGGCCTTCATCCTTCTGCGCTTCCATGTTGGATTCACCGCCGTCACAGCCCACCGACGGTCTCCATAACGCCTCACAGACAAAACGATTCAAGCCTGCGTGAAATAAATGCGCTGCGTGTCATTGGAGTTAGTGTGACATGAGACTGGACACATGATTTCAAACAGACACTTTTACGCACGCGCGCACACACACACACACACACACACACACACACACACACACAGTTACATTCAGTGTTGGGAAGGTTACTTTTAAAATGTATTCCATTACAGATTACAGATTACATGCCCCAAAATGTATTCTGTAACGTATTCCGTTACGTTACTCAATGAGAGTAATGTATTCTGAATTCTTTGGATTACTTAATATATTATCATGCTGTTTACAACTACATGAATGTACTATTGCTGTGATTTATTACTGTTACTGAAGGTCCGCGGCTCCGAACCGTAGTAAAGGGACCTCTGGCTAATACGGTGGGTTCTGTGTCGGCTCGTAGCTGAAAACTAGCTTTACTTTGTTGTCTGGGTCAACTTTGCTAGCAGAGACAGAGAGAGGCGTTGAAAGGCTGCTCCAACAGAACTTATTGTTTCAGAGGAAAACACGAACACGGTGTACAGTCGAGTCTTAACAGCTTACTTACAACTGGGCTCGTCAGGCTCTCTTCTTGGCTGCAGTGGTTATTATTATATTTACATGCTTCCAGCTCCCGTTTCTGCTCGATGACAGCTCGTACTTTTCCTTTTTCTCCCTCCCTCGCTCACAGACACATAACGTGTATGGCAGTCCATTCTCCCCGCAGCACGGACTACACTGCCCATGATGCTACATTCTTTAGAGCTATACCTGTAGCATTCTGCCTGTTAGCTTAGCACAACAACAACAAAAAGGCCTCTCTCACCCAGGAAACACGCAGAGAGAGAGCATCACCCTGTAACCATGGCAACCGTAACGCCGCCTGGAACAACAGAACGTAGCTGTCAAACAAAACCCAAACAGTCCTGACCCGCCACAATATGAAACAGGGAAGTACCGCCGTGTAATCCATTTATTTCAACAAAGTAACTGTATTCTAAATACCACCTTTTTAAACGGTAACTGTAACGGAATACAGTTACTCATATTTTGTGTTTTAAATACGTAACGGCGGTACATGTATTCCGTTACTCCCCAACGCTGGTTACATTTAAAGATACTTTTAGTTCTCAAAAACTGTCAGTAAAGAAATAATGATCATAACTACTCAAACTATTCAAAAGTACAAAAAAAGTTACCGCCTGGCGGCGCAGCCTGAGGAGTGCGTAAAATAAGCCACGGAGGCCATGTCGCTATCACAGATCAGATGTGGGGAAAGGTCACAGTAAAGACAAGAAAACGTCCGTAAATCTTTGCAGATAAACTCCACACAGCGTCTCCGGCACGTCTCACACAGCGGAGCTTTAAACAATGCAGGCTTTATGTTCTGAGGTAGACTCACTCACCTCTTCATCTGTTGCTCTCAGCACTGACATTTACAACATCCCGAAGTTCCAGCAGGAGCAGAGACTGAAGACCGGGCGAGGACACCAAGAGGTCCGCTATTTGTTCCTTTGGCCAGGAGGCGTGCCTTCCCCGTCCCGCAGGTAACCCACCTTTCTCTGTTTGCCTTTAAAAGTCGGTAAGTCTTCACAAATCTCTGGCAGAGCCTCCTTCCATCCTTGTTGATCCCTTTGGTTACACCCCGGTGTGCACAGGTGTTTCTGCTCTTACCTCATAGCTGACCTGCAGTCCACAGTCTCCGGGTAAATATCAAACACGCATCCTTCAGGGCAGCAAGTTGGAACAAAGCAGAGATAAAAACGCTCCAGAGCGGCTCCGGCGCTGCTCGTCAGTGCTCCACTGACACAGTGACTGAGCAACAGGAGGAGGAGGGGCCGAGCCTCCTTTAACTCGCCTTTTTGTTCCTGGCTGCGAGTTCTGCACTTACAACAAGCTGGCAAACCATTAAGGCCCCAGCGCGTCCAGTCTGACACTTTACTGACCTCTTGCATCGAGGTTAATGGTGCACAAGTTCAAAGTGTATTTAAGGCTTTATTCATAGTTTCCATAACTGAAAACACAGTTTAACTACTCTGTAATTATTCGAACAGGAACAGTTGTCCCTCATTTCAAAGCACTTGGGTCAAAAGCTCGAGGTGCAAACTGGGATTATTCCCCCGCCCTGCTAAAGCACTTCCCAGACTTGTTGGTGTGTTTACAGGCTTGAAGTTGATCTTCTCACACTCAGACACTCCCAGTATTCCTTTCAAAACTTTAAGTTCATGACCGACATCATCACACTGTTAACACGGATCACTGAACATGACCAGGTGATTCTGTCAGGTGTTTAAGTACAACGACCGCTCGCTGTGAAGTCAGGGGGATGAGACAGTATTTTTGTGATTTCATGGTGCTCCAGATGTTTGCAGCTGGTGAAACTGGACTGCACATGGATCAGCACACTGTGTACTATGATGCCATGCTGCTGTAATAGATTCATGTTTCAGCATCGTATTGCTGAAATATGCAAAGCCTTGCCTGAAAAAGACACCAGTGGGTGGGAGCATGTGTTGGTCTAAAACCTGTAAAAACCTTTCAGCATAAAGTCCACGTCCACAGACACTGACACCCCCGTGACAGCAGAGATGGAGGCTTTTGAGCTTGGTGCCGACAACAAGCCCGATGGACCCGCTCGTCTTTAGCCCAAGTTTTCAAATAAGAATTTAAATACCATCACACTGAGTTTTCCGCCAGAGAAGGCCGTTTCTGGATCACGTGGCTTTCTCTTCAGGTGATTTCTTGTCTTTAATGTGCATTTGTGGACGACACAGTGAACTCTGTTCAGTGTTTTTGAGACCGTGCGGTGATTTCCACAACAGGTACAAAAAACAACATGTCTGTTTTTAATAAAGTTTTTGATTCTTGGCCTCTTTTGATGACGTCTTGTACTGTAGACATATTCAGTCTTTAAGTTCTAAAATTTTCATCACAATTTCTGCATTTCTGAGAAACTGTCTCTAAGCTGCTTCTTCCACAGTCGACCATGTTGGGCCTCAACTGGCAACAGTTGTTTCTTACAGCTACACACAAACACAACTTCTCCTCTTTCGTAGCCTCCATATCAACGTTTCTGCAACATGTTGCTGCCATCACATCTTAAAATGGCACATTTACTTAGAAAGTTATTATGAATAAAAAACAGATTTATGAAATCATTGCATTGTTTTTGTGCACATTTTAAAGAACGTGTAAACTGTTTTGGAATTGGAGTTGCATTGTTATGCATTTGACGTATTTTTTTTGCTGGCTAAGCTGGACAGCGAGCAGTGGGTCCAAAAGTATGGAGCGAGCCACAGAAGTTGGAGTCTGGATGAAAGGAGAAAAGCGGGAAATCATTTCAATAAAGGAGTTTTTAGGAAGGATAAACACAGTCATGCCTGAGTCTCTGAGTCTTTGCTTGGTTTTACAGGGTGATTAAAAACTGAAAGTGTGAAATGGCAGAGAACCCGTGAAACTCAGTGTACGAGATAAAAATGGAACCACATCTAACTCGCAGCAGCAGCTGAGTCATGCTGCTATTAAACTACAGCGACTAAATCACATTCAAAGTGGTCGTTTTCACAACCTTCGTGTAATTCTGAAGACAAAGATGTGCAGCCAGCAGAGTCGAAACTTCCAAAAGTCGGCATAATTACATTTTCACTTTATTTTCTTATCAAAACAACAAAGAATAGTAAAAAGTTCACTTATTCTGGATAAAAAGAAAATGGTACTGTTTACACATCCCACATTTATGGGCTCTTTACAACACAAATCTTTACAAATTTGCACATCAGACTGAAATAAAAGTGAAGTGCATTCAAACGTCTTTTTGCTGCTTAACTAAATCGGCTTGGCTCCATTAATGATTACCGTTATTGTTAAAACGAAATAAAAACTAAGGAAAAGAAACAACGAAATATTCAAGTGTGTACAAGTACGTGTAAGTTAGCAGGGAGAGCTCGTGCGTTAGCCGTCCTGCTGCTGTATGAATGGGTTCGGTATGGCTTCCATGCCATCCTGAGGACAGATCAGCACTACGGAGGTTCCTCTGCACACCACCAGCCCCAGCTGCCGGGTGTCTTCTGTCAGCTTCAGCTGGTCATCTGGATCTAAACACAGGAGTAGCAGGAGCACACAAGTAAGCCTCACATTATCTACGACAGCAGTCGATGCTGCACGATCAGTTTAAATACAAACACGGCTTTAACAGTAAGCCCCACCAGTGTTCAAGTAATTCCTATGAGCTTCTCAGTTTTTTTTTCAACCCTAACTTCACTGTGGTGTCGCTGAGGTTTATCCTTAATATCTCAGGTGCAGGAGCTCCACCCACCTGCTGGAGAGGAGCTGAGTAGCTATTTCAAACAGTCATGAGGCTCAGTTTAAGTTAAAAAAACCCAAAAACAACAAAACTTTATTTAAACTCAGCTGGGCTCACGCTTACACCCACACGCTGACGTGACTTTAGCACGAAAACTCCTCAGTGTGAGTGAAGGCTACAGCTGTCATAGCTCACACTGAGGCTGCTGGTCGGCCCTGAGCTGAGGATCAAAGCTTGGTGAAACACGCAGCTCCACTCAGTATATTAAATAACATCTAAATACTTTCACCATCACCAGTAGTTATTTTACTGGGTCCTCCTTCAGTAGATGTGATCACAGCAACACTCAGGTTAGTCTGGCACTGCCTCAGTGTTGTAAATGACTCATTTGGGTTCAGGTTAAAGGAAACACTTCAGTGCTGGCGCAGTTTTGTGTCATTCTTTGTTCCTGTAAATCATTTTCTCCTGCATGGTCTTGACTTTAAAGCGCACACTTACCGCGCATATATTCAATAGTGCCGTCCAGCACCAGGTTCAGCAGAGGGTCAAATCCTTTCAGGACACCGCTGGCTGTGGAGGAAACAAATACACGCTGTAAAGTCTCCATTAGCTGGAAATAAGGACAGAAAATCCCGCAGCGCTGCTTAACTGTTAGCTTGTTATCATAGCTAATCCACCTACCTTCTCGTCCTCCTTGAAACTTTACACGAATCGGCTTATCGATGTATTTGGACAAGTCGAAGATGCTCTCCTTTTTCTTTTTGTCTTTATCCTGCGCAGAGAAAACAAAACACGCCGTTTGTGAGTCGCATGTGTGCTAACAGTTGAGCATGAGCCCAGCTAGCTAGGCTAGCCGTGTTAGCTAACGCGGTACAACAAAAACACGTCATATTACTTTGAATGTGCTGATTTACATCCCGGGTTGCGGCTGAAACGCACACTCACGGGCTAACAGCACATCTGACAACGTTAAAGGTGCAAAGGCAGAGAAGTATTTGAATGTACGAACTCACCGCCATGTTAGCTGCGTGACACGGAAGTGAAATTTCGACCTCAAGAATGTTCCACCAATCAAAACACCGAGCGCCTTTACATGACGTCACTGCTTTTTAAAAATGGTTTTATTGACTCTTCGTGATTTGATTTAATGGGGATGGTTTGATAGGGTGAGTTAGTTTTTATATTATAATATTTTATATTATAACTCACAGTTTTATAATCAGCATCTGCTTTTGGAACTGACCCTTTTCCTTTGCTGTCAGTCGAGGGGGGAAATCTATTAATACCACCAGCTGGTGTGTTGGAAAGCAGAGGACGAGGATCCGAGCAGAACACAGGAGGAGGGGTGGCTGTTTGTTGTGACATGGCTGACAGAGGTGACCATGAGCTGAAACTGCAGAGCTTTGAATTGACGCTTGTATCAGAAGAAGAGGATGAGTCTGCTTCACAGGTGAAGGACTCTGCGGCTGATATAACACCTGATGCCAGCCTACAAGTAGAAGGAGAGATTTTTTATGTCAACCGCCAACATCTGGCCCTGCAGAGCCCTTACTTCAGGGCTCTGTTCTTTGGCCGTGGGTTGGAGAGCAGCAAGAGGCAGGTAGAGATTAAAGGTGTGAGTCTGCAGCATTTCAGGACCTTGATGGAATTTACCACAACATGCAGCCTGTCTTTGCACAGAGAAAATGTTACGGGCATCCTCGAGACGTCCGACTTTTTGCAGCTGGAGCGAGCCAGGCTGCTGTGCTGTAAGTTCCTGGAGCGTGAGCTGCACCTCAGCAACTGTTTGGGGATGATGGCCTACGCCTGGCAGCTGGGCTGCACTCAGCTTTATGCCGCAGCACGACAGGTGGTGCTCACTCACTTCTCCGCTATTTCAGCTGAAGAGGATTTTCTGTCACTCTCAAAAGAGTCAGTAGCAGATCTACTTGCCAGCGACGACCTAACCATCCATAAAGACGATCTGGCTCTGGAGGCAATACTGCGCTGGGTGTCGTTTGACCCTAAACGAGAAGAATATTTCCTGGAGCTCATCGAGCTGGTGAGGCCCGAGTCTCTGTCCTTGCCTTTTATCACTGAACTCTTGACCAGAATGAAAAGCTGTGACCCCAGAGCCAGGCTCATCATGAAGCTCAATGAACATTTCCCAGCATCTTGGTCAGTGGGCAGGTCAATGACGAGGACCCGGGCCAGAGAGACCCTGTTCGTGCTGGGCGGGCCTCATGATCAGGAAGAACAGGCGCTGTACCAGTATCACCCGATGAGTGGTAGATGGCAGAGCTGCGCCCCCCTGCAGAGGAAGAACCTCACACAGTACTCCGTGGCTGCAGTGGGTAATGGATGCATAATGAAACTGGCAAAAGTTAGACGTGTGATTATTTTTCATGTGCAGTATTTTTAATATTCTTCAGTTTTTATGATCTTACATGAACACTGAACATTAAATTTTCACTGATTTATTTAGGAGACAGCGTGGTCATGACAGGTGGCTACTTCCGGGATGTTCTGTGGTTCAGCGTGGATTGGGTCCGGATCTACGAATGTGGGAACCAGCGCTGGGTGGACGGGCCCGCCCTGCAGAAGTCCAGACACAGCCACTGCTCCACAGGGCTCGAGTCAGTCCTGTATGTCCTGGGGGGAAGCATGGACGAAGGTCTCGTGGATGATGTAGAAAGGCTGGTCCTTGGGTCAGAGGAGGGCTGGGAGGCGGTGAGTCCCATGGTCAGGGCCGTAGAGAGGGCAGCCACTGCTGCTCTGGGGTCGTGTATCTACGTGGCGTGTGGCCTGGATGAAAATGGCGAAGTTTATGGTGGAATTCAGAGGTATGTGGCGAAGGAGGATCAGTGGGACGTGGTCTCCTATTCTCCATTTCCACGGTGAGTATCTTTCTGACACTGCCAGATTTACACTCTTATGAAGTTTGAGCTTTCAAAATAAACGATACAGGATGATCAGCTGACAATCAAACAGAAAGATTCATATGTTTTTCTTTAGATACGACCTGGTTGCCACGGAGCTCAACAGTGCCCTCTACCTGTTCGGAGGCCGAGCCCTTCGGTTTGACGTGGAGACAGATGAGTGGACGGAGCTGGAGGAGGAATGTCTGAACAAAAAGTTCTTCTGTGGCTGCTCCTCAGTCACTGGGCAGATATACCTGCTCAGCGAGAGGAAGAGTAACAAAGCATTCCCGAACATGGTGCTGCTGGACCCGTACATAGACACCTGCATTGAGCTAGATGATGCTATACCCTGTCCCGTGCCCCTCAGAGGGTGTGTCACCGTAAGAATGATCCCATGATGCTCTATGATGGTTGAAGGAATTGTGCAAATCTCTCGAGCTCTTTCTTTATATTTGGTCAGGAAAATGGGAAATGGGTGCAGCAACTCATGCAAACATGAAGGGAAAGTCACCTTTAATTTTTCAGCACAGGCCGAACTCTCAGGCAAGCTTTAAGTAGTCTTCAGGAGTAGTTCTCCAGGCTTCTTGAAGGACATGCAAAGCTCTTCTTTTATTCTATTCTCTGTTAAGATGATCCCAGAGATCAATAACGATGAGAGAGCAGGAAGCAGGCGGAGGTTTGAAAGTCAGTAGAAGCAGAATACATATGTGTGAATAAGAGGGAGACATGCAAAGAGCAGTGATGGTGAAGGTAGATCCGTTTAAATATCAACCAATCAAGAAAAAGGAGAGTCCAGTAGAGAGTGCAGTCAGGGTAGCAAGAAGCTACAAGATGCTGGAGAGATGCTGTGATGTTTGGAGATGCTAGAAGCACGCCTGGAGGTGGCAGAGTTAAGATTTTCATTTGGAGCGACGAGGACTGACGGAGCTAGAAATGAGTACAGTTAGAGAGGCAAGGCAGGAATGATCTGGAGATGTGCGGAGAAGGGATGGTAGATATACTGGACAAGGATGTTGAATATGGAGCTGCCAAGCAGGAGGCAGAGAGGAAGACCTGAGAAAAGATTCATGCATGTGTGAGGTAGGACATGCAGACGCTCGGTGTGACAGAGGAGGATGCTGTCTGTCACACGGTGGAGTTCCTGCAGATCTCCAACACGACTGGCTGAGACTCAAACCATGACCGAGCCTCCACTGTGTTTCACAGATGGCTGTAGACACACTGCTGCACCTCTCTCCTGACCTCTCCTGTACACACTGGCTACGATTTGAACCAAAAATTACAAAATGTATATTCACTCCACAAGACTCGTTGCCACTAATTTTAAGTCCAATTTGTGTGTAATTTGGCAAACCTCTCCCTGTTTCCTTTCATTAAGAATGGCTTGTGCACAGACACCGAGAACATTTCTGAGGAAATCAGCGAACAGCAGATGGATCAGCTGAAGGGCCAGATGCATCTCTCAGGTCCTGTGTCACGGTGGTCTCATCGTTATTGATCTCTGGGATCATCTTACTCGTTTATGAAAAAGTAAATTCACCCAATCTACTTGTTCATAAACGTGACAATTTGCAGTGTTTTGAAAGGAGCATTGCAAAACACTGCGTCACGGTCCTTGTGTGTTTTTTTTCATGTAACTCTTTAGGACAGGACGTTCAGAGACTGTTCATCTGCTGTAGACAGGCCTGCCACCTCTTTAATCCTCCACAGATGTTTAAGGACTCGCTGCACAACATAAAAATGAATGAAAAAGCAGCAAACCTCCAACCTTCATGAAGCCTGGAGCAATACTGCTCAAGAGCACTTTAAAAATGGTAAATGACCTGTATTTGTACAGTGCTTTACTCGTCCCTAAGGACCCCAAAGCGCTTTACACATCCAGTCATTCACACATCCACACACTGGTGATGGCAGCTACATTGTAGCCACAGCCACCCTGGGGCGCACTGACAGAGGCGAGGCTGCCGGACACTGGCGCCACCGGGCCCTCTGACCACCACCAGTAGGCAACGGGTGAAGTGTCTGTCCAAGGACACAACGACCGAGACTGTCGGAGGCGGGGCTTGAACCGGCAACCTTCTGATTACAAGACAAACTCCCAACTCTTGAGCCACGATCGGCCCTACCAAGAGGGTGTCTGTCACCTCGATAGCAAAACATAAAGAAACATTTGCACAGTACTGTGTGTGTGTGTGTGTGTGTGTGTGTGTGTGTGTGTGTGTGTGTGTGGGGGGGGGGGGGGGGGGGGGGGGTCTTCATTAGTATGAACAAAATGTAAAAGTGTTTTCATAAAAGCTTGACTGAATTTGTACAAGTTTTATTCAGAAGTCGTTTATTTAAACTGTCCAAGTTGTCACAAATCAACACTCATAATAAAAGTCAAAGTTTCATGAGGACATAAAGTGTCTCCTGCTTTTATATCTTCTTAAAAACAACATCCAGGTGAGTCTCCTTCACTGCGTCGGCCCGTTTAGCGCGCCAGCGTTTCACTTTAAACGCCCTGTTGGCGCGTGGGCGTCAGTGACGTCACATCCCCGCACAGACACGCCCTGTTTCTAGCCCTATCACAGCCATCGTTACATAAATGATGTTCACCTGCAGCACGGTGGGAAGACACATGTAAAGTCACACTAGCAAGCATCAGAACACAATTTGGTAAATATTAAAATATTCAGCTGCTAATATCTACATTCATTTTTAACCAGGAGCGTCGATGTATTTAACGCCACTGTCTAAAATAGCTCAATAATGCCTGTCTGTGTGAATCAGGTAGAAATGACACGTAACACGTCACAATAAGGCCTTTCCTGTGTTGTTACAACAAGGGGAACCTTAGTAGCACATAGTGTTCAAAACACAGCAGCCAAGGCACGAAACAAAAGACCCGAGTAGGAAATCGTGCTGCCCGTGAGAAAAAGACACGAAGCACAGACACGCACACGGTTCACGTCTGTGTTTGTAGAAGAAATACTTTTTGTAAAGGCATCAGAAAGGGCAGCGTCTTCTTTGTGCACCAGGGGGCGCCATCGTTCTACAAAGTCTAAATCTGTCGCAGAAAAATACAACTTTAATCACAAGAGGGATTCAAATACAGATTACAGTGAAAACAGCCTATAAAGTGATGTATCAACAGATTTACTACAATCAGGACTGTATGCATGAGCAGCCACGTGGACATAAATCAGTCAGAGTAGTTTGTTCCATTTAAAATAGATTACACCGTATTTTACACAAGAATTAATGTTTTAATACAAACAATATTTTTTTAACCTCTCACTCAAAAAAAGCAAAGATGAACTAAAACGCTGTCCTTCATATTTTCACGTTCTTATAATACAGGGACCAGAAGCAGCATCGCAGTGATCACACGCTCTCATCGTGTTTTTATTGTTGTGATATTAGTGTTATGAGCGGTGGCGTTTCTTCCCGACGTCACATTCGGTGGATCAACAATCATCTGTGCTTCTTTGCTCAGAGGCAACCCCACCCTGACCTGAAATCATCAACGGACCATGTTGGAGCCACTATCTGGTTTTGGGCAGTCTGCTGTTTCTGTTTGTCTGCTTGGTCAGGTTGTTCAGGACGCAGTTGTTAGCCAGCGATGCCAGTCTGGAGTTAATCGCATCCTTCCTCTGCTCCCAGCTGCACTCGCCCCCATCTTCCTCTTCTTCTTCATTGTCATCTACCGGACTTTCCTCATCGCTGCGCACGTCACCCTCGATCTGTGGAGAACAATAAAAGTTAACCATCCGATTCCTCGTTTCCTGCTATCGCCGCCTGCTTAAACAGCCCCTCGGCTCACCTTGCCCACAAAGGCAAACCTGTAGACCATGCGCAGGATGAGGTAGGCCCAGTAGATGTGCAGCACTTGTAGCACGAACAGAAGAGCGTTGAAGAAATAATAACCAAAGAAAGGCTCGTAGAACTGCATTGAAACGATCAGGGTGGTGTGGATGATCCTGCAGGGCAAACACAGAAACAGTGAGATCAGCTGTTCCTACGAACTCTCGAGTGCTCTGAGACAAACTGTACATCAAACCCAGTTGGACATTTACACACCAACACATGAAACTACGTCTGATTTAACAGTTTCTCACCTGCTTGGAAAAACGTACAGCCTCGTGACGAGGAACACCAGAGCAAAGAGGACAAACAGGACATCGCATGTCGTCGCCCACAAGGCGTAGTGCAGCATCTTACCCACCTGTCGGAAACAGGAAGGTAAAAGTTCCTGTGAACATGTTTAGGTTGCCTCTAAGTGCTGCAGGTGTGAGCCCCCCTCCCCACAGCTTCCTGTTCATCAGCCCTGACAGGAACAACCTGCTCAGGTGTTTTCAGGTTATGTCCTCAGGTTTGATTTGTGGTCACACAATTACTGATGTTCTAATCTCGGACGTATGCCAGGGTCAGCTCCACCCCCATGTTCACTTTTAAATATAAAAAGTCATTTTAAACATCAAGCACTTCAGTGTGTTTGTCCTGCAGGGGTCTCAGATCTATTCAATTCAATTCAATTTTATTTATATAGCGCCAAATCACAACAAAAGTCACCTCAAGGCGCTTCATAGATACAGAGAAAAACCCAACAATCATATGACCCCCTATGAGCAGCACTTTGGCGACAGTGGGAAGGAAAAACTCCCTTTTAACAGGAAGAAACCTCCAGCAGAACCAGGCTCAGGGAGGGGCGGGGCCATCTGCTGTGATTGGTTGGGGTGAGAGAAGGAAGACAGGATAAAGACATGCTGTGGAAGAGAGACAGAGGTTAATAACAGATATGATTCAATGCAGAGAGGTCTGTTAACACATAGTGAGTGAGAAAGGTGACTGGAAAGGAAAAACTCAATGCATCATGGGAATCCCCGGCAGCCTACGTCTATTGCAGCATAACTAAGGGAGGATTCAGGGTCACCTGGTCCAGCCCTAACTATATGCTTTAGCAAAAAGGAAAGTTTTAAGCCTAATCTTGAAAGCAGAGATAGTGTCTGTCTCCTGAATCCAAACTGGAAGCTGGTTCCACAGAAGAGGGGCCTGAAAACTAAAGGCTCTCCCTCCCATTCTACTTTTAAATACTCTAGGAACAACAAGTAGGCCTGCAGAGCGAGAGCGAAGTGCTCTAATAGGGTGATATGGTACTACAAGGTCATTAAGATAAGATGGGGCCTGATTATTTAAGACCTTGTATGTGAGGAGCAGGATTTTGAATTCTGGATTTAACAGGAAGCCAAAACAGGAGATCTGAACAGGTTAAAGTGTAAAGACGTCACTGAGTTTACTGACTCGAACGTTATCTCTTTGTTCCAGGTGGTTTTAGTGCAGCGAGAGAGAAAACAAGAGGGAATCACGTGACGTGAGGGTGCGGCTGGCTCGAAATCAAACCTCAGACTCACTGATGAACTCACCTGCACTCAGTAACTAATCATCTACTGGATTTGAAGCCAGCATCGTTTTCCCTTCATGATCTTTATCAGCGTCCAGGCGACAGCCTGTCACGCCCGAGTTGACGCGACTACATATTTCCTCATCTCGTGTTTCGCGGAAACAATTATCATCGTCACTTCTTATCATTGGAACAGCCTCACAAAACCCCACGGACAAAGGAGCAACTGTGGTGGTAAAAGCTTTACAGCCACGACGAGCAACAGCAGAACAAAACCTGTCGCTGTGCGCGGCTCACACGTGTGTGCTCGTGTGAAAGAAGAAGGAAATTCACAAAAATACACAAGAGGCTGAATTCAAGTCAAGTTCCTTGTTTGTGCAATAATCTGCCAGCATAACGATGCAGTCTCCTCCAAACTGCGCCGTGCAAAAGTCTCGAACCACCACTCAGTGTTTTAGATTTTGCTTCCAAGGCGCTCCTGGAATTTTTAAAAGTAGCCTCGAGCAGCGGTTTTAAACTTTCTCACCCATTTTCAGTCCAGTCTGTGGACCCGAGTCACTTAACACTGATGAATGTGTCGACACACAGCAGACAACTTGGCAAAGACCCAACTCAGGTTGAACCTCGAGGCACTTACAGGTTATTAGTGTTATTAGTGAACTTGTGAAAAACATCAATCATAACAGAGTTTGACAGGAATATTTCAGCATCATGTGAAGTGTCTCTGTGAATATTTTTCACACGGAGGACGAGAAGAAATCCTGTCCTTGAAAACTTGGGAAGAACCAGCTGAGACCTGTTCCAGGACCTGAGGGATTCATCTGTCCCTTCAGCTGATCGTCTGCTGTTCACTGAAGCCTCCTCAAAAATGGTCTCAGTGGATCATTTGATCCAAATTCTGATTCACCATTTGGAAAGTATCCGACTGGCTGCACTGACAAACAAACTGCAGTCAAAACGAACCTGGATGGAAAACATGGACCAGCCTCCCAGAGCCTGCTCATAGTTTCCAGTGTGGTGTCATCCTGACAGAGAACACAGCATCCAAGAAGAGAGCTTTGGGATGCGCTCGTGAAGGTAAAGAAATCTTCCTCAGAGTTCAGGCTGTGTTCCAGAATAAAGGTGGTCATACGAACATGGACTTATGGACGCTTGAGAATGAGGCAGCGTATAAAAGTCACTTTCATTTCCAAATATGCTGCACTTACGTCCCTTTTGTTAGAAAACAAAGGATGAAGTAGTGGTTTGTGCACACGGTGTATCTGGAGGCAGGTGTGGTGTTTTACCTCGAGAATAATGTCGGCGGAGTCGTGAACCAGCATCACCAGAGTGCCCACCCTCACGTAGTTGGCAATGTAGGAGAAACCGATGAGAATTATGGTGGCAATATGATGAACCACCTGCTCCTTGAAATCCTAAAACACAAACACACATGCATACACTTCAAAACATGCAGCAGCATGAACAGCAGCTGCACGGGTGCCGTTTGAAACCAGCATGGTTAAAATATCAAATGATCGTCTGCACTGATTCGTTAGTTTAAATAATACAAATATGACAGCAGCAAAGCCTCCTGAAGGACAGAAGCACTGAAATGAGATGACTGTGAATATTTACAGTGTTCAGTACAGTTCAGGTTTCTGTGGAGACTGAACTGAATATATACTGTAACACTCAAAGTACAGAGTTACAGATAATCACAGTTACAGATCATCCAGAGCATAATCTGCATTTGCTTTTTTCACCATTGGACTAAAACGTTACATTTCAGGGATTAAATGTGGAATAATAACCAGGTGTTTTCAGTTAATACTCACTTTTCGCTTCACATCCACAGAGATGCTCAGAAGCAGCGACAAATAGAAGCCCATCTCCAACATGTAATACCAGTAATGAGCCTCAGACACAGGCTGATGAAGGAGAGAGCGACAGCAGGTCAGTGTGATCAAAACAGACGCTAACAAACACCATGCTCATTTGTCCAGACGTAGAAAGCAACAATGGTGATGCACGCAGCAGCATTCACAGACAGATGTGTCAGATTGTTAATCACTAGGGCTGCCACGATTACGTCGACTATCAAAATCGTCGACGACTGATTTAATAGTCGACGCGTCGTTTGAAGCTTTGTAAGATCACAAAAGACGCAGGAATAAGTAGTAGGATTTAAGAGTGTAATAACGGACTGAAACAGAAGATGGCAGCACTGCATGTACAAGGATGCCAGCTGCCGTTAAACCCCGAAGAAGAAGAAGCTGTGTCCCAGAATTCATAGCGCAGCCCAGCTCAGTTTCCAACAATGGCGGCAGCTAGTTAGTTTTAATATTACTCTTATTATTCTTTCTGGGTCACAAAATAAACGTTTAACATATTTTCAGGCGAGAATGTAGCTGTGTAAACCTCAAATATCTGCTCAGTTTATCAAGACACCACATATTTTCAAAAGCGCTCCGACGTTTTCGGAGACGTCTGTTACCCACTAGCTCGATAGCTAGCCGGGAGCTAGGCTAACTAGAGCCGTGAGAACACCGGACTCCCGGCTTCAAACCCACCGCTGTCTTTCGCTACTCAGGTTAAACATGATATATAAGTCACTTAGATAACTTAAAAATGTTATTGTTTGGCTTTTTTCAGTGTTTTATTTGTTCCTGAGTAAATCGGTTTGGCTGAGATTAAAGTTATAGTTTTTACACAGCTGAATAAACATCAAGCAGACAGCTGATTATCAGAAGTGTGAGATGCTGGAGAATTTACTCCGGTGTCCTGTTATATTTTAGATAGCAAGGAGTTTATTAAACTTCACCGAAACAATCTGCAAATTTCATTAAAATTTAATAAACTATCATCTTGTCTTTATTTTTAGTTAGCACATACCTGAAACACTTAAAGCTGTAAGCTAATGATAGTTATATAAGAGCAGATGCTGCTGGTGCAATAAGCTGTACGTTTTATGTCCAATGGATGATGATCTGATTAGTCGACTAATCGGTGACTAGTCGACTATCAAAATAATCGTTTGTGGCAGCCCTATTAATCACTGAACTCTAACTACATGCTTTTGAGGAACTGAAAGAGTTTAATGAACAGTTTTCTGAACCGATTCCTTTAAGTGTGCTGAAGCAGGCCTGGGCTTTTTGGGGTAGTGGAGGCAGATATTCAACTCTGCTGAGTATTTACAGCTTCACCTGTCTGATAGCTTCAGGGGTGAAGTCTAGCAAAGGTTCAGTGGCCACGTAAGAACTCCTCGCTCTCATTTACAAGCACAGAGGACGTGCTTCATGCACAGGAAGTCATGGCGCAATCTTAAAGAAAAACATTTGGAGAAGACTCAAAAGTGAAAGTTTGCAGCGACACAATGACAGGAAGTTGACTGAGGTATTTACCCTAAAATACGTCCTTTCTGAGAAAAAAATCAAGTCTGCAGTAGCAGAGCTGTTATCAGTTAATGCAGATAAAGAGAGCCGTGGCTTCCAGGGAAGAACGTGTGCCATCATCCACACGGCGAGTTAAAAACCACAAAAGCATTCAGAGCTTTGCAGTCAAGGAAGTCGGAGTTGAAACATTCTGGGTGGAGTCTGCATTAAAAACGATCAGTGTGCTCTTTCTGCACTTTCCGTGCTTTAAGTAGATCCTATTGTTCTTAGAGACCGGCTGAAGCAGATTTTCAGTTTCAGCTGTTGGGGTGTTGGGGTGGCTGTAGCTCAGGTGGTAGAGCAGGTCATCTACTGATTGGAAGGTTGGTGGTTCGATTCCTGGCTTCCCCTAGTCTGCATGCCAAATATCCTTGGGCAAGATACTAACCCCAAATTGCTCTCCGATGCATCCATCGGAGTATGAATGTGTGTGAATGTTAGCTATAAAAGCACTTAGAAAGATGTGCTTGTCTGAATGGGTGAATGCACAAGTTGTGTAAAGCGCTTTGAGTGCTCAGATGAGTAGAAAAGCGCTATATAAGAACCAGTCCATTTACCATTTAGCTCACAGACGTCTCTGCCACTTAATGCTTCATGAATATAAACGTTAACTTAATAACAGACAAAAGAATCAAATGACCATGAATTAAAGAATCTACGACTCATTTTACACTTGCTGCAAACCCCAACAGCAAAATCTGTGTCCTACCTGTTTGGGATAACCCCTCCAGCACTCGCTCTGATCCCAGAACCACGGCGTCTAGAAGATAAAGGAAATGATAAATCTCTTCGCCTCGATCTTATTCAAACATCGTAGTAAGCAGATGTCGATTCTCAAAATTCAGAGAAAGGATTCGAGTCTTTTAAAGAAAAAAGTGACGACACACTTACATCAATTAACGAGCCGAGCCCTGCTGTGAACGACGTGAGGTAGAAGACGAAGCGCCAGCTGCAGATAAGAACAGACGCGTCATCGATCAGCGCTGTGATGTCACAGTGGCCCACTTTGATTTTAAATGGACGAGACGAGTGACACGAAAGTTTTAGTTTAGCAACAAAACTATCATGACCTGGATGAGAGTTTTGAAAATATCATTTACATGGTAGTAATTACTTTGGTGCAGCATGAAGCTCCACTGTGGAAAAGCTATAAAACTTAAATGTTGTTACATTTTCCAAAGCCATCTAGTGGGCCGGATCGGTGTCTTTGCTGGGCCCATTCTGGCCCCTGGGCCTTATGTTTGACACCCCCTTATTAGCGGATGCTGTGTAAATGAACTACATAGTTCTATGAGATCAGACAAAGATGTGACATCTGTCCAACAGGAAATGGCTCAACGACGGCGCGTATGAGAAGAAAAACTCACGAGGCCTCGCAGAACTTTTTGGTGCTGCTGGGTCTGTCCTGGTTCCTTCTGTGTCTAAACCAGGTCTGGATCTTTCTCTGCGAGAGTCCACACTGCTTCCCCAGGCCCACCACTTCACTCTGAGGACACACACACACACACACACAGCTCCAGCACTGTATCAAAGGATAAACTGTGACACCACGCTGAGCAGTGAAATGATTTTCCCACGATTGTGTTGTGCAACAGAAATACAGTCGTTGTGTTCAGGAAATAAATCTACTGTGTTGCACAACGTGTTTGTGGCCAAGTTATTTACATGGGGAACAGCAAAGTCGTTAGCTGCTGCGGCTGCTGGGGGCCCCATGGAAATAGATTTGCAAATAAGCCAGAGCATGCACACGTATGCACGCACACACACACACACGGGTAAAAACAATGCAGAAAGGCGCTCATGGAGCGGTGCGTCTCCACTTGATATGCTCAGTCATGACTCGTCCTGACAGCTGTACACCCTGCTTGTCTGCACAGGAACACGGCTGCTCTGCTGCGATGCCAAATTACACCAAGAGCAGGGTGGAGGATTTCCATGATTCGGAGAAAAGTAACAGTTACAGACTAATGGCGCTGGTTTGTCCTCAGATTTTAACTAATTATTCTGATTATCAGCAACATAATAGGAAAGATTAATATCAAAGGGACAGACAGGATTATGTTTATGAAGATGATTGCGTCTCTCACAGTGCAGCGAACACGCCTGCTATGAACTGAGATGTTTTTGTAAGCTCGAGCCTCGCAGCCTGAGCTGCATCTCTGTGGGGACGGCCCGCTTTCAAACTGTTCCTCGTTCCAGAGGAAGCTGGCACACAATCGTACTCGTTCTCCTGGATGGAGCCACACCCAGCACGCATGAACTGTTTGTGTGACACAATAACAGATGTTCCTATTTATTAGGGACACACTAAACATTAAGAGTGCCTGGCTCAAGGTGAGGTTTTCCATTTACATTTGCATTGACTTTGCAGGATGTTTACATATTTATATAGATGATCATGAGATACAGTTTATGTGGTCGTTCTTTAACCAAGACGGAGGTCTGAGCACAGATGTCGTTTTTAAGCTCAGTATAAGTATAATCCTAAGAAATGGGAAATACTTTGTAGGTTTTCATGTTTTCAGCACACTAGAAAAATCTGGGATCATCTCTTAAACTGATCTTTAACCTATTGGGCTGCATGCTTATAAGCAGAGAAGTAAGGGATTACTATTGCAAAAACAGTAATTAGATTACCGTTACTTTCCCGTAGTAACGCTGCGTTACTGCGTTACTAAAACCGTGATTTTTTTTGCCAGAATGTCTCATGACAGTGACGTAAGCGAGTGCGACGTTCGTGACAACAGCTGTGTGCAGATCAACAATGGATCATATATCGAGTGCAGAGAGAGTATGAGCGTGCAGCGTTTAAAGCGTGGAAGTACTGACCTTACTTTGAGTTTGATTCCATAAAAAGTGACAAAAACATTAGTGTCCGTTGTGCGTGGGAAGAAAACTTCTTTTTACAGCGAAAAAAACCCCTAAACTTCCAAACAAGCACCGAGTAGCTACGACGTAATGGGAAACTCACAGAGAAACTCGCGGATTCTTCCACTGACCGCTGCACACCTGCACCAGGGTAACCCTCCGCCTACCCCACTCCTGCTTTACAGGTGAAAATAGAGCAACAGGACCGCTAGTCTTTGACTTTATTTATTTTCTGCTGTGTTTTACTTGCATCTATTTGAAAGACTGAGTGTAAACACAAAAAATATTTTATTTTATGTGCTGGAATGTGCAGAAAATAGGTTTAAATGTTAAACTAATTTCTTCCAGTCAGAGAATGTTGCAGATAATTAAATATTTGCTTGATGCATAAAGTTAAAAGATTAAAACTAATAAAACAAGTTTTAAAAAGAGACTTTTCCATTTGATTACATTTTGTATGATGATTATGCAGAAAAAGTAGAATTGGGCTGAAAGATCTATCACTTTATCACCTATTCAGGTTGTAAATCGTGTTTTTAAAAAGTAACTAAGTAATTAATTACTTTTGAAAATAAGTAATCAGTAAAGTAACGGGATTACTTTTTTTGGGAAGTAATCAGTAATTAATTACTGATTACTTTTTTCAAGTAACTTGACCATCTCTGCTTATAAGTGACTTCAACAATTCATTTATTCATATATTGGTGGAATATTAACTGTATTATACAGATGAGTGTCACATTTAAAGCAATGACTCTGTCGTTGCATTATCCCTGTTATGTGTACCATAGTTACAGTAGTGCGCTCCACGGACAGTTAGAGGCTCCTGTGAACACCAACCTGCGATGGCTGCTGGCTGTGCTGTTTATAAAACGCTTCCAGCTTTGGGATGGAAGCGGCTCGAATCCGAATCCGATCCTTCACACCTAAGACTCTGCTGAGGGGGATGGCGATGACCCTGAGAAGACAGAGACCAGAAGAGATGCTGTTTTATATATATATGCATATATGTGCATAATAGCAAATGCAACCCTGTTAATAAAACAAACGGGAGTATGTGTGATGTCATCAACAGCTGCTCGATGTGCTCCAAACACAGAAGAGCAACGAGAGGAGCTCATTACTCCTGACAGCCTGTGGAGCTGCTGCCGTGGACGGCTTGTGCCCAGACAGCCTTTGGCATTATCCGATCCAGCATCAAGAGACACTTGATCTGTGTGTGTGTGTGTGTGTGTGTGTGTGTGTGTGTGTCAGACGGAAGGAGACAGAAAGATCAACAGAATAATACAATATGAGGGTATCAGCAATGAATACATGTTTAGATAAACGTGCGTGTGTGTAATTCTATCTCAGAGATAATGATCCTGAAGTGTGCACGCAGGGAGATAATGAGAAGGTCAGGGCAGCTTCACAGAGGGACACACAGCGCTCTGGTTACAGGAACACACACACACACACACACACACACACACAGCTGTGGCCTGAGAAGACTGCGTGGAGACACCTTCCAGCTGGCCGACGTCTACGCGAGCACAAATGAAGGTGCCCACCTCTACGACTCGCCATCACCCTCTGACCCCGGACTGCTCCTACAGCTAATGTTACCAATCTGCTAAAACATCGCTGATGAAGGTACAGACGAGGATGCTAATCTTCAGCTCTCACAGACAATACAGCAGCTGACGATGATGATAATGGAAAGGCGTGCAAGCTGTGGTCATGTGGGCCGCGTCTCTGGTTAACTGTACAAACAGGTTTACTGTGATGTTTCTGCTCACAAGCATCAATGTGATTGGCAGATTACTGTGAAAGCTCTCGTCAGTATTTAGGTTCATCAAATGTCTGATTTTGTGCCACTAACATTCTGAAACATTCGATCCTGTAAAACCAAGAAAGCGTTTGAGACACTGAGACAAACGCATCATCAGACCAGACTCGCAGATTAACTGTAGCCTCGAATTATTATTATTTCTCTTTCATTCATCCAAAGGGCAGCGTGTTCAAATGTTACGTTAAAGTAGAACGATATGAAATGCTTATAAAGACGAGTGAAGATCTACTAAGAAATGTCAGGTATCTGAAGATAACATTCAAATCCCTTCAGCTGTGACAGCAGAAATATTCTGATCTTTTCCAGGGAATCTCTTGAAGCACCGAGAGGACACGTATAATAAGCACTAGTAGGGTTTTCTGTGCGATCACCCCGACAGCAGCCACTGACTGGTTGGTGTGGACTATACCCTGCAGAGGCAGCTTACAGAGAATCAGCATGCATCGCAAAACCTCAGCTATAAACGTCTGTAGTCGCCATAAGAGATATTTTCCCTCAAAAACACTCGGACACACTTTAACACAAGGCTGGAGCGAGCCTGGGGGAGACGGGACTCTCACACAGCATGTAGCGCATGAATAAAGGGAAGAGGAGGCGTTCCTCAGCAGCTTAGCAGCAAACACCCTCCAGCCAGCCACCATGACCAAAACAAGCCAAGCAGAAAATGACTTTTACCCCACAAACAGCATCACACTGCTTCCTTCAACTAACTCGGTAAAACTGAAAAGGACAAAACTGTGCGCCACATAACTTACTGCTCTGCTGATTTCAGCCCAGCAGATAAAAAAGCAGAGCTCGCCGTGAGCTCGGCCTCACCTCTCAAAGATATATCTGATGGCTATGAAGATCAGAGCTAGTGGTAAGGTGTAGATGAGATGCCTGGGTAGAGGAAAGTGGCCCTCTCCTTCCTTCATCTCCATGTCTTTCCAGTGACTCCCAGGAGGGATCCAGAACTCTTCCCGCCACAGCCACTCGTTCAGCAGGGCCTCCATTCTGTGGGGCATGAAAGAGGAAGAGGTGAGGACTGTCTGGCTGCACAAACACAGTTTACCAGAACGGGAAGCGGATTCAAATGAATGACAAAGAGGACAAGAGGAAACTGTTTGCTTACGCACAGAAACGATGGAAAAGAACAACAGCACAGAGTCATCGCTGCTACAGCATCAGCTCACATGTTTAGATTACATGATCAATAACGGTGATTCCACCTCTTTACATCTAGTTGATCAGCAGAGCAGTGTTTCCCCAGGAAATATTCACAAAACATTTTTAAGCAATAAATGAAAAAGTACGACACCTTCAAATGAATTTGAATTGTTTCATGTTTCCGGCTTTAACAGGTTACATTTCCTGAACCCCGCAGCAGCTGCAGCCGGTCACAAACATGAATCAGATGCAAACTTGTTCCTGACTGAACGGGACAATCAGCTTATCAGCATTTCAGAAAAGAAACCTGGTGTTCAGGTCCAAACACCTGAGCATCGATATGATCAGCAGACGTGTCTCTGCGTGCTTTTCATCTACGCAGCGCAGCCTTCACACACACACACACACACACACACACACACACACACACACTGTATGCTGTAAGGTCACTACTGTTATTCTCAGTAAACGGTTTGCACGGTCTGGGTTTAAAAGCTGCTGCTGAGATCCAATCGATCCGCGTATCGATCCGGTCGTAGCTGTAGAAGAACGTGAGCCTGCGCAGTCAGATGACAGACAGACCGTAACCACCGTGCGCCGACTGCACGGCGAGTGCATCAGATTAAAACAGCAATAATTGATCCATCAGCTGTTATTCGCGGAAGCACAGCAAACCCACGGGTCCATCGACCATTCAACAAACCACGCAGAGAGCTTCGAAACAGCGTTTCTGTATCTAACACACGCAGAGAGGAGATGTTGTGCTCACCTGTCGATCCTGTGATGGAAGAAAGCGAGGCAACAGCGGCGATTTAGAGAGGAGGGGCGTGTGGACGCACCCCGCTCCTACCAGCGAGGGCGGAGAGGGCGTGTGCTGTCATCATCATCATCATCATCATTTTCTGCTCCGGATCTTGCGCCACAACATGAGGATCATAGTATTTTCTCACCAGCCAAAATCTGCTCAGCCACTCACTGGGACAATTCCACGTGCTGCCGACAGGGGGCGAGAGGAGGCGCGTTCAAATGAGGCTCGCGAGATTTTCTGCTCGGGTTGTAATTTCACTTCTGTTTATTTATTTGTTTTGGGGGGTTCCAACATATCGCAATTTTTGTGGTTAAACATGAGGCCCGGGGGCCAAAATGGGCCAGGAATAACTTCAGTTCGGCTGCTTAGAAAAATATGAAGGAGGGCAAAAAATGGCTTAACTGTATTTTTTCAAAATAAGTTTTACAGCTTTTCCTGCTGACAGAGATCCCCCCCCCCCGGCCGTGTATACTACTACTACTGCAGTCAAGCAACAGTTTAATAATTAAATGACAGAAACAGTTAGGCTAACATTTTCATCAATCAAACAAAAGTTTCTATTTTTTAAATATGGGACAGTCTGGACGCTGAGCTACTAGAAACTGTTCTGTAATTTTACACAGTTATCATGCAGAAAACTGAGATTTAAAAAAATGATTTTAGGATAACTTTTGGATGTCCAGTTAATCGTTTTTACACTAGCAGAAAGAGTTTCAGTGGGATGTGTAAAATTAATTTAACGTTCCTGGTCTAAATGTTTCATAAGGCAAATAGAAAATATTAAATTAAAGGGATTTTCTGATTGTCCCGGATACGTCTAGAGAATAAGAGGCCCAATGAGAGCTAATATCTTCATGTTTGTGGCTAACACATCTGCAAATGAAATCTTTACAGTTAAATATTATGAGCCAGCAGCTTTTAAAAGCGATTACTCGTGACCTCAGGATGCACTGTCACACAGTTTTACGAGTGATGTTAAAGATTATGTGCTCGTTATCAGCAGGAAACCAGAAACAGAAGCAAATCAGAGAAAGAAATGCGACGCATCCTGTCACTGTAAAATCTTATCAACCTGTGTGTTACACCAGAAAGCTGATAAGCTTTATGAGCTCACATGATGTTGCCTTTCATTCCAGTCATATTTCAACAGCACATGAATCAAAGAGAAATGCATGATGGGAAGAGCCCCACCCAGCAGTGTTTTATAATATACAAAGCTTTATTTTCTATTTAGTCACTGGGTCAAGGTCATTGAATTCAGTGAAAGCCAGTTAATTTATTTTGACATCTAAATATGTCACAAAACTTGCTTTTCTGCTTCTCACCCAGATAAAAAGTGATTATATAACTGGCTGGATACCAACAATGAGAACCTGCACAGCTGCCCGATCACATGTCGAAGATGATTTTGTTCTCTTTATTTGGAGCTGTGAACTAATTCAGTGTATCAGGTAGTGCCAGAGATTCATTACATGCTATAGTGAAAGTGTGCGTCTGTTAACATAAAACACAGTTCATGTGTGTTGGAAAATCTTTTATAGTAAAATAAACACATCTCCAAAAGTTGATTCTGTTCATCTGGACGTCTTCAGTGGGAGAAACGTTTCATCATCATCCAGGGGACGTCTTCAGTCTCAGCTGACTGCAGGTTTCAATCTTATCAACCCGACATTTGCTGTAATGTAAACCCCAAAACACGCTGCACCAAAAGTTGGTCCACCCCAAGGAGAGGAGGCCATTTATGTGAAAAGGAAAGACCATCTCTGAATGGAGGAGGGGCCTAAGGGTACATCTGTCACCATCTTACATGCTGTGATTGCAGCCATTCCCCAACTCTCTGTGAATGGGACTCATGGCCATTGATCAGTGGGTTTTGGTCAGTGGTCATGAGAATTTGCATAATTATGATCATGAGCTGACCTCCCAGCCCATTGTTCCTTCAGTGGGCTGGTTTCAGTCATTATGCAAATGTCCTGTTGATAAGATTGAAACCTGCAGTCAGCTGAGACTGAAGACGTCACCTGATGATGACGAAACGTTTCTCCCACTGAAGACGTCCAGATGAACAGAATCAACTTTTGGGGATTTACCTGGATGCTTGCATCAAGAAGTTTTCTAGCACATGTCAAATTTGTGTGTTGCTTTTGTATCAGTGATAAATGGTTTAATCCACTGGGTTTGTTCTGTCATCAGTGCACAAACAGTGTGTGTGTCTGTTTGTATATTTGTGTGTGTGTCTGTTTGTATATTTGTGTGTGTGTCTGTTTGTGTGTGTCTGTTTATGTGTGTGTGTGTCTGTTTGTGTGTGTGTCTGTTTATGTGTGTGTGTGTCTGTTTGTGTGTGTGTGTGTATGTTTGTGTGTGTCTGTTTGTGTGTGTGTGTGTCTGTTTGTGTGTGTCTGTTTATGTGTGTGTGTGTCTGTTTGTGTGTGTCTGTTTATGTGTGTGTGTGTGTCTGTTTGTGTGTGTGTGTGTGTATGTTTGTGTGTGTCTGTTTGTGTGTGTGTATGTTTGTGTGTCTGTTTGTGTGTGTGTGTGTGTGTGTCTGTTTGTGTCTGTTTGTGTGTGTGTGTGTCTGTTTATGTGTTTGTGTGTGTCTGTTTGTGTGTGTGTGTGTGTGTATGTTTGTGTGTGTCTGTTTGTATATTTGTGTGTGTGTGTCTGTTTGTGTGTGTCTGTTTATGTGTGTGTGTGTGTGTGTGTGTATGTTTGTATATTTGTGTGTGTGTGTCTGTTTGTGTGTGTCTGTTTATGTGTGTGTGTGTGTGTGTGTCTGTTTGTGTGTCTGTTTGTGTCTGTTTGTGTGTGTGTGTGTGTGTCTGTTTGTGTGTGTGTCTGTTTGTGTCTGTTTGTGTGTGTGTGTGTGTCTGTTTGTGTGTTTGTGTGTGTCTGTTTGTGTCTCTGTTTGTGTGTGTGTGTGTGTGTCTGTTTGTGTGTGTCTGTTTGTGTGTGTGTGTGTCTGTTTGTGTGTGTGTGTGTGTGTCTGTTTGTGTGTTTGTGTGTGTGTCTGTTTGTGTGTGAGTGTGTGTGTGTGTGTCTGTTTGTGTCTGTTTGTGTGTGTGTGTGTGTCTGTTTGTGTGTGCATGTTTGTGTGTGTGTGTGTGTGTGTGTGTCTGTTTGTGTCTGTTTGTGTGTGTGTGTGTGTCTGTTTGTGTGTGTGTGTGTGTCTGTTTGTGTGTGTGTCTGTTTGTGTCTGTTTGTGTGTGTGTGTGTGTGTCTGTTTGTGTGTGTGTGTGTCTGTTTGTGTGTTTGTGTGTGTCTGTTTGTGTGTGTGTGTGTGTCTGTTTGTGTCTGTCTGTGTCTGTTTGTGTGTGTGTGTGTCTGTTTGTGTGTGTCTGTTTGTGTGTGTGTGTGTGTGTGTGTGTGTCTGTTTGTGTGTTTGTGTGTGTCTGTGTGTGTGTGTGTCTGTTTGTGTGTTTGTGTGTGTCTGTTTGTGTGTGTGTGTGTGTGTGTGTGTGTGTCTGTTTGTGTCTGTTTGTGTGTGTGTGTGTGTGTGTGTGTCTGTTTGTGTGTGTCTGTTTGTGTGTGTGTCTGTTTGTGTGTTTGTGTGTGTCTGTTTGTGTGTGTGTGTGTCTTTTTGTGTGTTTGTGTGTGTCTGTTTGTGTGTGTGTGTCTGTTTGTGTCTGTTTGTGTGTGTGTGTGTGTGTGTCTGTTTGTGTGTGTATGTTTGTGTGTGTGTGTGTGTGTGTGTGTATGTTTGTGTGTGTCTGTTTGTGTGTGTCTGTTTGTGTGTGTGTGTGTGTGTATGTTTGTGTGTGTCTGTTTGTCTGTGTGTGTATGTTTGTGTGTATGTTTGTGTCTGTTTGTGTGTGTCTGTTTGTGTCTGTTTGTGTGTGTGTCTGTGTGTGTGTGTATGTTTGTATATTTGTGTGTGTGTGTCTGTTTGTGTGTGTCTGTTTATGTGTGTGTGTGTGTGAGTCTGTTTGTGTGTCTGTTTATGTGTGTGTCTGTTTGTGTCTGTTTGTGTGTGTGTGTGTGTGTGTGTCTGTTTGTGTGTGTGTGTGTGTCTGTTTGTGTGTGTATGTTTGTGTGTGTGTGTGTGTATGTTTGTGTGTGTCTGTTTGTGTGTGTGTCTGTTTGTGTGTGTGTGTGTGTGTGTATGTTTGTGTGTGTCTGTTTGTGTGTGTCTGTGTGTGTGTATGTGTGTATGTTTGTGTGTGTCTGTTTGTGTGTGTCTGTGTGTGTGTCTGTGTGTGTGTATGTTTGTATATTTGTGTGTGTGTGTCTGTTTGTGTGTGTGTGTGTCTGTTTGTGTGTGTGTGTGTGTGTGTGTGTGTCTGTTTGTGTGTGTGTGTGTCTGTTTATGTGTGTGTCTGTTTGTGTGTGTGTTCCTGTCTAGCTATCTTTGTGAGGACCAAAAGCTGTATTCTACTATACTTGTGAGGACCAACAGTCACTTGTGTGACACACTCACTGGTCCTCACAAGTTTGAAGCCTTTTTGAGGCTCAGAATGTGGTTTTAGTGTCAGGGTTACAGTTAGGTTAGGGTCAGGTTTAGGGTCAGGCTCAGGGGGTTGGGAAGTGCCAGTTCGATCCCCGGGCTCTCTGTCCTGGTCGTTGTGTCCTTGAGCAACACAGATGGTGCGGTATGGCAGCCTCGCTTCTGTCAGTCTGGCCCAGGGCAGCTGTGGCTGCGACTGTAGCCTCCACCAGTGTGTGAGAGTGAATGAATAGTGGAATTGTGCTTTGAGCGCTATATAAATGCGATCCATTATTATTATTTATGTGTGTGTGGAACACTGGTGTTCAAATAAGCATGACAGTGAGTTTGTTTCCTATTTTAAAGCCAATCACAGCATGAGCTGCACAAACACTGCAGACTGGTTAATGAGACAAATATTAGAATAACTGTGAGTTTTTAAAACGTCTTTAATAATGTATCCAAGCACATGTTGAGAAACTCTGAATGTCTGTAGTTTCAGATGCTCTCAGCAGTTCTGTGTTGACCTTGTAGCCTTATTGTGTTGCATTATTAAATTCTGTCCTGTTAACCATCCTCTGCTGTCCTCAGGGAGGAACGCTCTCTATGCTCTTTACTTTCTGCATGGTCGGTTTTTGGATTCTTTCCCTTTTTGATACCTGAGCAATCACGACGGGATTACATCACAACTTTAATTTAGAAAAAGGCTGCTGGTATAAAGGTGAGCAGTTTTCTTTATGCACTGTGACCCTGAACCGTTCTCGTCATTGCCAGGTGTGTCTGTATGTGAGAACACAAGTGTTAGACATCAAGCAGACTTTATCCAGGGTGCACAAAGTCTATATGTTGTTTGATGTCCTGGTAATTGTCCAGTGAAATGACGATGGATCATTGGCCATTTAATCTTATCAGCTAAAGAATCTGTAGCTACAGTGTAGAGAGACATGAGCACAGTGGTGGTTTATAGAGGGAAATGGAAAAATGAGTGGGACTGTTATCGGTGAGTGTATGCGTTCAGGGTCTTTGTCTGTGGGTGTTTGTGCGGATGCCCCTGTAGCGCCTCCCTGAGGAAGCAGGCTGAACAAGTTGAATAAGATCAGCCCTTTTACTCCACCCTTGAACGGTTGTGGGTGATAAACCTAAATAAAAATGATTCAAATATGAAAGGTCCCTTTTTTTGATGTTGCCTAAAGCTTAGGAGATAGTTTCAGTTTACTATCTAACACAGCTCACAAGTGGTGTCTGCGAGGAAGCAAAAAGGTTGTGTGAGAGAAACAGAGGTTACTAGATGTAACTCAGGCTCAAGGGAAGTGCCCCTTTAGCCTCCATCACTGAGTGGTGTCCAGTGACTTTAGACTTTAGAGCTTTTATTGTTCAGTTTCTTGCACACTGAAATTAGTAGCAGGACCACAAAGGTGCAAAAGTAAAGAAAACAATCTACAACGAGGAAAAAGCAAAATATCCATATATGTGAGTAAACTGTAGACATGGTGTATGCGTCGTTGTTGGGCTGCATACAAGGGCAGTTATATAATATAATAAGTAAATGAATAATGGTGAAGGAGCTGTGGTCAGTTAGGGCGGGGATGGTAATTCCACTGAGAACAAAATGTTGCACCGAACAAGGAAAGACTGAGATTTTGCACATGGCAGCAACAAAGTTGATCAACAGCAGCGTCAGAGTGGTTGTATGGGAGACGTGTTCACTCTGCATGAAGGGCTGTGACAGCTCACAGGAAGAAGCTGATCTTCAGTCTGCTGGTTTTGCACCTGATGGATCTGAACCGTATCCAGAGGGCAGCATGTTGAATAGATGATGGTGTTCATCACCAACCCTTTACTCCACCCTTGATGCACCACCCAGCATGCAGAAGTCCTCGAGATGACTGGAACATGTAATGTTTACTTTGGTTACCATTTAAGTTTAGCATTAGCATTAGCATTAGCACCACAGGTGTCAGGTATGTCAAAGGGAAAATTGTAGAGCTCACCCAGGCAACACGGCTTTTAGGAACACAAGCCCTGATCTGTGAACACCAAATAAAAGAGACACTACAGTGTCACAGGTGTTCACTCACCTGCTTCACGAGCCTGTGAGCTGATTGGCAGATGGCAGTTTTCTCTAAGTGCCATTAGGTTATATATACTGTGTTTTGGACAAACGAGTAGTCAATCCTTTACTTCATGAAGGTCATTTATCAATCACACATGTAATTTTCTTAAACATGGTGATTTGATGCTTCTATCTGTTGTAATTACCTGATGAAAAAAGTTTGAAAGCTCAAATCTGAATGTTCGTCACAAAAACATTCAAAAACAAACAGCAGAAACACAGAGTACAACACGTGAGTCAGTGTGCTGCACAGATGAATCTCCGGTTGAATAAGAGAGAAAACAACAGCAGGACTCAGTCTGAACACCAGCTATTTCTGCATTTCACCACCTGTATTATTACAGCGAACGAGTGACACACGCTTCTGTTGCTGTGCACACACACCTGCATCAGCTGATGATGGTGTTACCTGAAGACTTAAAGAAAGAATCTGGTCACAGTTAACCTTAATATTGACGGTTACCTTATTAGAGTTCATATAAAACCATTTAAGTGAGACATTTACTCAAAATGCAGAAGTGAGTCCCGCGCTCGTCTCGGGTAAAACAGTGCGACAAGACTCATGGTGGGAACCTTTGAACAGCAATCTTATAACACTTCGAGTATTGAACATGAAGGAGAAGCTCTAAGTTGTGCCCCCTTTTGTCTTGGCCAACACAAACACAGCCAGGGAGGTGGGGAATGTGGACAGGAAGCTGCAGGAAGCTACACAGCAGCAGCTCGGAGGTTGGCTGAGCTGGAAGTGAGCGGCCTCCTCCAAGAAACACAGACAGCGTCCCACAGATGTCAAATAAATCCATATTCACATCTCATCTAAACCCATTCAGTGTTTGTCCAGACACACGAGCATGCATGGATGCTTTGCATGTTTGACATTTTTCTTCTCTTCGCTTGTTTTTTCTTTGTTAAACACACTCATGCACGAACATTTAGCTTCGTCTCCTGGTCTCTGTCGGTCGCTTGTTTTGTCAGACTTCTGTTTTGGAAGAGTGACTTCTGTTTTTAATCTCAGAGTGAGACCAGTGAACCTTGCAGCTCTAAGAGCGAGTCTTCGCTTACACAGTCAGTCAGAGGCGCAGTTAAAGCAACAGCTGCAGGCTTTCAGTAAAAACGGTGCTGCTGGAGTAATTGGAAGTCTCCTTCACTGACTGTTTGACCTCATTCCAGCACTGACGCAGATGCTGCTGTGCTCCTGCAGGGGGCAGCAAACATCGCAGGTTAAGCAGAGCAGCATTGGACAGGACGTCGCACACACTGTGTTTTAAGCATTGCTGCCTTATAATAACTGTGCTTACTTAAAAAGGCATAATAATACAATTTAAAAATGAAAGAACAGATCTGAAGTATTAATCATTTTAAAGTGTATTTGTGCTTCAGTTTATAGCAGTGTTGGAGTCAGAGAAGAGAAAATGTGCAGTTGTTTAACCCACAGAAGTGTCTCACCTTTAATTATTGAGATACACAGAGTGTAAACTGGATAAACAGACTTTGTGTTAACAAGTTCTGCAGAACTAAAAGTGCATCGAAGCACTTTTCTCCAGAAATCACCAGTTACTGGTGTAATAGTTGTATATAAAAGACTTTACTCTGCTTTTCGAGAAGTGGAATAGAGGCACAGGCATCAAAAACAAGCTACATTTAACCCTCGTAATGTCCTCGGGATTTCCATACACCAAGAAATGACCCCAGGACAACACAAGGGTAAAAAAATGTCCTTGTATATTTTATTTTAAACAAAAGACAAATTATCCTCCAATTAATTCCTGAAAATAAGTCTCTCATGACCAATAGCTGTAAAGGTCACGGTTATTTTCCGGAGAATAATGACAGCATCGTTGCTCTTAATGGATTTCCCCTGTGGAGGCAACAATAGGGAAAGAAAAGTGGACGTAACCCGGCCAGCAGCAGCACGATTACGTGTGCCTGTGCACAGACATGTGCTCGCGTGCTTGGAAAAAGGTGCATTTCCATCCTTCAAGAGGACCTGGAGAGGTAAACATCATTAGTCTTTGAGACGTTTGATGGTCGAGCATAAAGCCACAAAGCAGCTCTCACCCACCTGTTTACAGACTTAATTAACAGGCAAACTTCAAGTTAGATGGAGGCTATGTCATCAGTGGAGTGGGGGTCATGCTCTCATAGCTTCACTCTGGAAGAATTTAAGAGACCTTAAAGTCATAAAATATAACCTCCCAGAGAAGCAACCTACGCTGAGTATTGGCAGCATTAACAGTAACAGAACTTGTTGGTCTTATAATCAGAAAAACTGAGGAGGTAAGCAGAGACAAAGCGTTTGATTAGGTTTCCTTTAGTTAGCAAAAGGTCAAAAGGTTTTGATCTTTTTATCCACAGTAAATGGAAACAGTGTCACTCGCTGTCACCGTGAAGGCTGATAGAAACAACAGCATTAATCAAGGCGATTCATGTTTATATGAAGCATTTTTCATAAAGGATTAAAGAGGACATGTAGAGAAAGGGCACTCACATTAAACTATAGTTACATTATCAGGTTAACGAGGGAAATGTAATCACAGTGTGTTTGCAGGAGGACGAATGACTGTGACGGTCCCGCGTCTTTGACTCAGTGTTTTGAGTTTGTGGTTTCATTTTGGTTGTTATGTTGTTTGTTATATTTCACTTTGTTTAGTTTGAGCCTTTAGTTCTCGGCTTCACTTTACTTCTATTTGAATTCTGGTTTATTTGATCTTCTATGTCGTGTTTGAGTGTGTTGGGCTCTCGTCTGAGTGTTAGTCAGCGACTTCCTTCTGCTGTTTTTGCAGTCCTGTGTCTCTTCTGTTGTGTATTTAGTTGTATTCCTTCCCTGTGTCGTTACCTGGATTTTGTTCACCTGTGCCCGTTGAACCCAGCAGCGCTCGTGTCCTCTAGAACAGCGGTCCCCAACCCCCGGGCCTCGGACCGGTACCGGGCCGCGAGTCGTTTGGTACCGGGCCGCGAGAGTTGAGGCTCAGGTGTGAAATGTTTGGTTTTCAGGGTTTTTATCAGTTTTCAGAGTTATTTTGTTATCGTTTTTATCGTTTACTCAGTTTTCCTGGGTCTTTTCACGTGTGTTAGGAATAAATCTTCTTTTTTTCGGTACGGTACTAGTTTTATTTTGTTGTATTTATCCGCGACACCTTAAAGGCCGGTCCGTGAAAATATTGTCGGGCATGAACCGGTCCGTGGCACAAAAAAGGTTGGAGACCGCTGGTCTAACTGCCCTGTTGTGTAGATATAGTTGTGTCTTCCTCTGAGTCCTTGTCATAGTTTCCTTTCGTTGTTTTTCTGCCTGCATTGCTAATTTAAATGTTGCTTCAGTCTGACTCTGGGTCCTTTTCCTGTAATGTCTTAATTTTAGTGGTTAAAAAACTGTTAATCAGAGAAATCTGATAAATTAATAAATTTATGAGTAAATCAAAATGCTTAAAATGTTTCTGTGGCCCAAAGAAGATTTAACAAAGCCTTCAGTCTTCGAGGTGATCCACGTCTATCATTGTTTGCTTTGTCAAATTCTCCCATTGATTTCAGTGCAAAGTGTTTGGAGTATTTCTTTGTTACCTTTTTAAAACAGAACATTTCGTACAAACACACAAATGCACACAGACACTGGGCATTCATTAAATAAAAATGCATATTGACATAAATTTACTACAACAGTCAAAATAGGACTTAATGGGGAAATAAGATTTGCATTAAAAGAAAAGTTCTCCTACTTTAACGATTAGTTCGTCTCTCCACATCACTGCAGCTCTCTCAGCCATGTTTCAGTGATTATGCAGCTGCACTTTTCCAAAATAACCATCAAATAACCGTCTCGGGTTGAAGCAGTCTGCTGTCCAAACGTCTGCTCTGTCTTGATCTTACCTAAAAGTCTTTTGAGGATATTCCAAGAACACAGAGTTGAAGACCAAAAGGGATTTTTCATATTTAGTGTTTCTGACAAACATTTGAAATCTTTCCAAAAGTTCTGGATCTCTGGATATTCCCACAGCCAATGAAACAAAGCCCCCTTTTCATTCAGGCATTTAGTGCACACATCTGACTTTTGTTGCCATGACGCCAGGTCTCTCTTGGAAATGAGATTTTTAATCTCAATGAGTGTTTTACCTGGATAAATAAAGGACTAATAACATCTGAAACACTGGCAGAGATATGATGGGAGTTAAGTACGTTCTCGTCAGCCACTTATTCTGAAGCTTAGTTTAGTTTTCTCAGTGATCTCTTTGCCCGTATCCATGTTCAGAGTATTTAACTCATCCTGTAATCATTCATCAACATCGTTGTAGTGTTCCTCGTGTACCACTGTATAGAAAGGCGGAGACATTTACACTGACAGCTCGTCAGTAACATTTGCAACTTACATGGTAGCAACGCAACATGTTCTTTATTTTTCCGCACTAAACACAAAAATCAAACTAATGTTCAAACACGGTTTCACTGTTCAGCATCAGAGTACGTGTGGCATGTCTCATCATGGTGCTACACTCATAAAAACAGCAGAGATCAGTGGAATAACTGAACACATCTGACTGATGACACACACAGTAAACAACACGACCTCGTTTGAAAGAAAAGCAACAATTCTCAGCTCTGTCACGTGGACTTGGCCACGCTCTCTCATCCATGTCAGAACAAATGTTCTCACTTGCCAAACATCTTGGAAAGAACCTTCAGGCGTGACGAATCCAGCCGGACTCTGGTCTGCTGTGATGTCCCTGCATGCCTCATCCACGGCCTGGAGAAGGGTCACGTGTTCATGCGGACGCCTATCGTACACGTTCCACCTCAATGTGGAGAAAATTCCTCAATAAGGTCGAGGACAGCAGGAGTATCAGGGCGACTACACAGCAGCAGAGTGTGGATGGGTCTGAAACCATCCGGTTGTTAAGTGATGACGTGACGAATCCTACTTCCTAAAGTAGTCTGCGTTTAATATGCTTTTGTGTTGTTAACATGTTTAATGTTTTGTATTTTCTTCTATTTAATCTCAAAAAGCTCCTAAAACAGTCAGTGATCACTGTTGACCTCCCTCGGCTTTTATTACCGCTAATCATTTATTTAAGCTCAGTTTTTAAAACCTTAGGATGTAACTACAGCCCAGCCCATGCAGCAGTATATGAATGACTAACCTCGTATTGTGGATGGATTATCTCAGTTGTTCTCCTGCTGAAGTTTGGTCCTTTTACAGCATCCTGCCATGCGATTACATTTGTTCCTGACCACCGAGAACACTCACGTTAACTTTTATCCAGTGGAAAAAAAGTTAGCTTGTTTATATTATGCTAACATAGCTGTGTCGCTAGCGGTCACGTAGCACATCATTATATACCAGCTAGCCAAACTTCAGTAACCCTACAAACGTCACTGCTGTTTAGTTTTCTGTCTTCATTTATGTTGGAAGTGATAACAGAGCTGTACGTTTGAATTTGTTTCCAAAACCCCGCAGTCAGGACATGCTATATTGTATTCAGATAGAAGCTAGCGAGCTAACTTCCTGCTAACTTCTAACTCCGTTAAATGTCATAAATTCCGTTTTCATGGATGTTAAACTCAATTGTTACACCTGGTAGAGCAGAACGCTGATCATTTTATTAAAGATGAAAGACTTTAGACAGTTTTCAACTCTCAGTAATGCCATAGTGATCTTTGATATATGGACCTGCAGCGGAGTTTAGGCCCAGACACGGCTAGTGACGTCAGACTGAACGACCGGATCGCCTGAACCAGCTGAGATTGATGGGACATGAAAATGTCCCATTTAGCAAGACGCACTGTTTTTCTAATGTAGCCGCACACGGTGATGTGTTGGGTACTTCCTCTTCCTGCTCCATGTTACAGTACTGCTACGTTGCTGTGGAAACCACTCAATAATACTTGCGGCTGAAATGAATCATCAGTAACAAACTGGTGCGAGTGGATCTGAAATTTCCATGAACAAAAGTTAACATCAGCTAACATCTGAAGTGTAATATGTAAATAGTTTTTGGAAAAGGTAACGCTTTGATGCTGAGTTGGATCTTTGACTTAGCTTCACGTTATCCAAGAAACTGGAAACCTGGTTCTGAAGCTAACGTAGGAAACAATTCTTACTGCGGCACAACCAGTCCTGCAGCAGCTCGAAAACGTCTGGAAAGAGAAAACCAGGTGAAGCCGAGCTGCCAAATCATTGCTATCAGCCTTTCGCCCTCAGCTAAGACTACACCTGATGACCTGCTATTATGCAAACCTGGTGTTTAGCTACTTTTGTTCGGGCTAAAGGTCACAGACATTCTCATGTATACATGTGTTTGTGGCATTCCTCTGAGCTTTGTTTTATTCCTTCAGCTCCTCTGGTTCGTCCTATCACTGTCCAGTCTCAACAGTTATGTATATAATAACAATAATAACAATAATAATACTTGGTGGATTTGGAGAGAGAGACTGATTCAGAGAAAATAAAAAATCTTCTGAATTTCTTTGGTTCTGCACAAACACATCCACTCGTGCTCGTTCAAACATGGCCATCTGATGGTCCAAACAACACGAGGGGGAGAATGACGTCACTACGCCATGTTTCACTAAAAGGAAAGGAATTAGAATAACAGCTACAGACAGAAATGCACGTAAGTGCAAAGAATCAGTCTTATTCTCTAAGAGTCGATTTGCTGACAAAAGCGAACTGATTCTGTTGACAGGAGGACGACAGCCTGCTGTTCCTACTGAAAGCATCATGCTGTCATCAACACTCCGGCTGGTCTCACTGCTGTTGGATGAATTCACGGGCTTTTAGCAGGACAATCATAGAAAACCTCTACAGGTTATTGTTTTTTGTCCTTAAATGTAGAAGATTTCCTCACACAATTGTTGGGTTTTTCTGTGTTTTTCATATTTACAGCAATCATTTTAATATTTGGAAACCAGAAAAGCTCCGATCTGAAATCTTGGCTCCAGAAGATGCTCGGATTTCATCACCACTCATCATACTAAGTATACACACTGTTCTTTTTCGGCCTGATTCCCACATGACCTTAAGTTTAAAGTTTAAAATACAAACGCAACCTCATTGTTCATAAAGTTTCTGCGACACGTCCGTCCAGAATTCATAGTTGTGACATTAAACGTTTTAGAGGATTGGCACAGATTGATAACCTCCACTCAGTCCTTCACAATGAATCTCGAGCCTTACTTCATCCCAGCTGCCCTCAGCCTCGTCCTTCGGCTTCACAGGTCAGGACGTGCACAGCTGCCTCTCTGCACCGCAGCTTTCATTGTCTTCCCCTGACATCACAGAATTACTCACAGCGCACGTCTTTCATCATCATTTCAGTAATGATTATCATTATCATACTGCCGTTAAGTTCTCTGTAACTGCATCATATTTGGCTGACTTCTTTCCCATCTTTAAGGAAAGGGATCACAGGAGGAGAGGAAAAAATGAAGGTTTGGGAGGCACAGAGGGATGTAGGGTGGAGGAGGAAGGAGAGGAGCCGGGGTGGAAAACAACGTTCAAGTTGGAGCAACATATGCTGCTGTGGTCATATGTTACCTGGCCTTATTATTATCATGTAAATACTAATCAGATTTATTATTCTGATTGTTGGCTCCCAGCAGACAAACGCCAGTCCCAGTCTTTTTATCCGTGCTTTTACTGCCAGCTGCTATTTTGATTCTTCCCCTCCACCTCACTTTTGCCCGTTTGAGCTCTGAAGTTGTTTGAAGACATTACACACCACGTCTGCCACATGACCTCACGTCACAAGCTCTTTGTACGAGCAGGTAATGAGTGTGTTGTCTGAGCAGACCGGCCCCTCGGCGAGGCAGGAATGGTCGCCCCGGAGCAACGGCGCTTATCATCGGGAACAACAGCCTGGAATGTGTCGGCACGGTTACAAACCTTATTTTCATAGCGCTGCTGTATGTATGTATGGGTCTCTGTGAGCTAAATGCTGAACATACACTCACCAGACACTTTATTAGGTACAGCGTGCTATTGCCAGCCACAGCTGACCTCCTCCTGCTGTCATTGGACGGAGATCCTACTCAGGTAGGTCGTGGTAATGATGAGTGATTCAATGATGCTCAGTAGAAGGGAACAAAGTGTGCTCATCCCCCATCCCATTACACCACCAGGCAGGATGGATCCCTGCTTTCATGGTGTTTATGCCGAATCCGGACACCTGCATCCAAATGTTGCAGCAGATTCGCCTTTTCCAGTCTTCTATTGTCAGCTTTGGTGAGGCGGTGCAAATCGTAGCCTCAGTTCCTGCTCTTAGCTGCACCTGCTGTGATCTTCTGCTGTGGCTCTTTTGCAAACCGTGTTTAAAGTGATCGAGTGAAGCAGTTTGACCATTCTTCTCTGACCTCTGACCTCTAGCATTAACATTGCATTTTCACTCAGAAAACTGCCATGCAATGCACATTTCCCCCTTCTCAGCTTATTCTCTGTAAACCTTTAAGATGATTATGTGGGAAGATCCCAGCAGAGCAACAGTTCATGAAATTCCCAGACCAGCCGGTCTGCTGCCAGCAATCATGTGACATTCACTGAAATCACCTGTCTTAAAGCCTTCCTCCAATTGGATACACAGCTTCTGGCTTTTAAAGAAATCAATGCGAGTGACATGTGCTGCCCAACAATCTTCCACCAGTTTTCAACCACACGACTCACGCAGCTCTCGTTAGCTCGTTTCTCTTACAGGCTGGCTTCAGTCTGTTACACATCATGTTTTTATCATCCGAGCAATCCTGAGACGTTGTCAAAATATATCTAAACTAATTAAAGAGCAGTATATATCATTTTAATAGACAATAAATAGCTGGACCATTTCATAAAATGTTATTCCCACGGAGCTGATTCTGACATATCTGAGATGTAAACAGCAGCAGCTTTAAGTAAATCACCATTAAGACACAACACATTACGTCGATGGTTTACATGCGGTTTGGTAGGAGCTACAAATGTTATCTCTAAAGCTTCGTAAATCCTTAGAGCGAGTGGATTTTGGCACCGACGCCTCTTTCCATTGTGAAATTGAACCGTACGTCATGTCGTGTAAAAGCCAGACAGCATGCACGAACAGCACATGTTACATTTCAGGCTGAATACCACCACAGCACTACGTGAGCCCACAGCTGTGTCTTGCACAGCTGGCTGCTTCCTTGAACTTGCCTGCAATCTCTGCTGAGGTCTTGTATCAACAAAACTGGGATTTTTTTAAACACAGTAAAACCTCACAGAGAAAAGCCTGAAATGACTCGTCTGTCTTTCCCACTCATGTCTTTGATTGTTATCAGTCACATATACATCGCTGCATTAAACCTACAATAGATGATCCATTGGCCACTTGTGGGCAGCAGAAACAAGCTAAGATCTCAGCATTTTGATCCTTTAAAGGGACAGTTCACAAAGAAATAAAACACACACACGGTTTTCTTCTGGCCTGTTGTGTTACTTATAAATCAACACCAGTTGCTTTGGTGTCGCTTTTGTGTTGTTGTGCATTTTGTTGTCTGCTAGCTCTTAAAACTACAGTCTTACTATATGGTGCTTTTATGCTTGTGAGGTTTGGCATCACACTGCATGCATTCTTGGACTAAAGTAAGTAAGCAAGTAAAATTTATTTATATAGCGCTTTTCACAGATAAAAATCACAAAGTGCTTTACAACACAGGAAATGGGAATATAAAAACAATATAACAGTAAATAAAACAATGTAAAACAATAAAACTATAAAAACAGCATAAGAAGAAATTAATCAAATGCTTTTCTAAATAAAAATGTCTTCAGCTGTTTCTTAAAAGAATCAATGGAGTCCGTGCAGCGAAGAGACAGACACAACCGTGGTGCCGCCGTCTGAAAGGCCCGATCACCACGAGTTTTAAAACGAGTGCGCGGTACCACCAGCAGTCTCTGATCTAATGACCTTAAAGCCCGAGAAGATGAATGTGGTTTCAGCAGGTCAGATAAATACTGAGGAGCTTGACCATGTAGGGCCCTAAAGGTTAGAACTAACATTTTAAAATGAAACCTAAAATTTACAGGTAACCAGTGAAGGGAGGCTAAAACTGGAGTGATATGTGATCTTCTCTTGGTGCCTGTTAAGAGATGTGCTGCAGCTTTCTGCACAGTCTGAAGACGATTTAAGGCTGATTTGTTAAAACAAGTAAAAAGGCCGTTGCAGTAGTCTAAACGAGAGGAAATAAAAGCATGAATAATCATCTCAAGTTCAAGCTTTGACACCATTAGTCTGAGTTTAGAAATATTCCGTAAATGATAAAAACAGTTTCGGATCAGCTGCTCGAGCGACATCGAGCTGTCAAATACGACACCGAGGTTTCTAAGGCTTGATTTTACAGAAGGGTCTAAGAAGCTGATATGCTGCCTGATTTCTGGGACGATGTGGTCTGGAGCAATAATTAGAGTTTCTGTTTTATCAGAGTTTAGTTGGAGAAAATTGTCATAAAGGTGCAGTTTAGACAAGCAAAAGTGGGTTTTACTCGTCTAAACTGCACCTTGCTGCGAGCTGTTCTGCTTCCAGCTCCTGTCCCTTTAAGGCCACCCCCTGGATGGATAAACAGCACTACAAGCTAACATGTTGATTTGATTTTGGGGTGAACTGTCCCTTTAAGCACATATGGCAAACCTGTCAGCAAGCAGGAAATTAGCATTCAGATGGTCACATAGTGAATGCCACTCCAGTGTTTGATCTCTCTGAGCTCTGTGGGGTTTGTTTGTTTTCACATCTCTGCTCCTGAATAATATTTAGCTGCTTAATGCTCCACTCTGGCACCGCTGTTTGCATGAGCTCTGCCATTTGATATGTCGTTATAATAAAAAAATATGAGCTAAAGTTGCTTAATCTCTCCTTTCCTTTTCTTTGTATGCACTAATTTTAGCTTCTTATCACCTCCCCACGGTCCTATCTTCATGCCTCCACTCTCCTGGGCTCCTGACCCCCGCTGGCTATGAAACTTGACTGATCCCACTCAGGAATTTGCCCTATATCACAAGAGCTGGGGCCCACTGGAGAAGTGAATCACATGAGCATTTTGTAGGTATAATGAAGATGGACGGGCTGCAGAGAGCGCTGACAGTACGAGTCACATTCCTCAGGCTGCTTCTCACTCACACATCCCCACATCACTGTGGTATGCTTTACTGGACTCTAACATTACTGAGCTTAATCCTGATTTATTCAGCGTATTCAAACTTTTCCTCTTCGATATGTAGAAAAAGACACAAACATACTTCAGTTATGCCATCTTTGCGTTATTAGCACGATCGTGCGTGGACCCTGATTGAGAGGCGACACTCTTTCCACACTGTTTGTTCATCTGTGAAGAGAAAACACGACCCTGCTTTTGACAAGTGCGCGCTTATGCTTGCTTTCTGTTAATTAGCTCTCGATGTCTGCCTGCATGTGGAGTTTTATTTGGTGACGCAGAGTAAAGTTTGCTAATCAAGTCGAACACTGTGCTGCTGTGGTGGAGGCTTTCGAAAATGTGCAGAACAATCAAACCACCAGCTTTCAAGCAGGATAATGGCGACCACGTTACAGTATAGTTTCCTCAGACCACACACAGCTTCAGTGTCATGTCTCTGCTTCTTTTCCTTCTGATTAACATTACAGGAAGCTTTGGGAAAATGTGATGCCAAGGTTCGCTGTTTATTCAGGATATATATTAAAAGTGTTTTTCACAGCTTTGAAATTCAAAGAACCACAAAAATGGTGAACTGGCAGCTGAGCAACATCTCTCAAGAGTTCAACAAGTCTATTACTGACATGAGCAGACACACAAAGCACCTAATATTGACTCTTTCTTTAGCGCTGGGCTGGCAGAGCAAACAGCTGGACTGCCACAGCACTGTCTTTCATCCTAACAACCCCTTGTGTCCCACCCCCGGGCCTCTGTCTGCTTGTACACCTACAGCACTGCTTTCTCCATGTGGGGGGCCTGCATCACTTCAAAGCGCCCTGTGTTGGAGCTCCAGTTGGGTGACAAACAGCTATAGCCCAGCTGAGCAGGATCACACTTGTCAGAGCAAAGGAAACACATGTTGGAGAGTGGCTATGGCTAGAGTGGCTACTTGTGGTTTGGACCAAGGGAGTCACTGAATACGATTGTATGTCCTTACACTCAAACATAAAGATAAAAGCAGAACGTCCATTTATGCTTACAGCCTTTGCCTTAAAAGAGAAACCATGTTTGGCAGATGTGCAAAGAAGGATTCTCAGATCTTTGTAAAAAGAAAAAAACTATAAGCAGCAAGCTCATGGAGCCAATAAATAATTTAATAAATATCATATTTTCCGCACTATAAGATGCACTTAAAATCCTTAAAATTTCTCAAAAATCGACAGTGCACCTTATGTATGAATTCTGGTTGTGCTTACTGACCTCGAACCGATTTTATGTGGTACACGGCGCTCAGACATCTGTCAAAAATGTTTTAGCACGACTTTGCTAAGCTACGAAGCCGCACGGCTGGATGGATTATTGGAGCATTACGGCTACCGTAGTCAGGAGCCTCGCGGAGGAATCTGGGTCCTAAACTCCGTCAGTTTCAGGTCACAAAGTCAAACGAACACTGCAGCATCACTGAGAGCTATAAACTGTTTAAATTCTTTCATCTTTAATAAAATAATCAGCGTTGTAACAAGTTTAACATCCAGGCATCCATGAAAACAGAATTTATTAAATTTAACAGTTAGAAGTTAGCAGGAAGTTAGCTCGCTAGCTTCCACCTAAACATGATATAGCATGTTCTGACTGAGAGATTTCTGAGAAAATTAAAACGTACAGCTCTGCTATCACTTCCAACATAAATGAAGACAGAAAACGAAACAGCAGTGACGTTTGTAGGGTTACTGAAGTTGGGCTAGCTGCTATATAATGATGTGCTACGTGATCGCTAGCAAAACAGCTATGTTAGCATAATATAAACAGTGAAGCTGGAGGATGAACGCTAACTTTTTCCCACTCGATAAAAGTTAACGTGAGGGTTCCTGATGGTTAGAGACAAATGCAATCGCATGGCAGGATGCTGTAAACGGACCAAACTTGTACTGCAACAACATGGGAATAGAGCAGCTGGAGAGAATTCAACATTCATAAATCAACGGTACGGAAGTGGAGGAAGCAAGAAAAATGAGTTGAGTAAAGTTTGACTTATCTGACTGTTTTGTTTCACTTAATGTGCCTTATAATCCGGTGCGCCTTATGGTCCGAAAAATACGGTAAGTATATAGGTCTGTCTTTCCTAGCGTCTTCCCAGCACGGGGTCCGCTGCGTGGCTCTTTCTTCTCCATTTGGATCGATCTTGGGTGTACTCTGGGGCAAGATCCACTCGGTGATTGCGTCCATCCATCTTCTGGATCTTAGCTTTGAGGTGTTCAGGCATCCTCTTATCACACAGGATGCTGGTGGATTCGTGCTATTTAGCCATGCTGCGTTGATTCGTGAGCGCACATCTGGAAGCGTCTCGCCATCCACCGAGACCAGGGACCGAGGTATTTGGGTGGTCTTCTTTAACTCCTGCCCGTCGATCTGGATCGATCCCAGAGTCTGAGGAGCACATGCTAAAATAAATAAATAGATAAATTACTTCATTATTAAATCCACGAAATGCCACCACAGAGTTGCAGTTCATTGAATGGCCACTTGAGGGTGTCTCCAAGAGCAACTCAACCTTTACAGCAGACGTATGTCATTATGTTTGTGTGTTAGTGTGGCAAAAGGAAATGATCGTCATAATAAATATTATTAAAAGCTGTTCTGCATAGCTCATTTTTGTTGTAGCTGCTAGGCTTCACCCTTACCTGGTTTAAGACACTAAACTGGACTTTGCACACACATGCAAATATTTATATTTCCAATGTTTTTGTACATAGTTCCTCAACATGAGGTCCAAAGAGATGTTGATGCTGATGTGAAGGTAAAAGACCAAAAATAGAGAGACAGCAATAACATGACAATCTTCAAAAGAAGAAACAAACTGACCAGCTTAGCCTCGGTGAAAGACCACAAAAAACAACTGGTGGATAAACAGAGCTCTTTCTTTGGTTTACTCTGTCACAACATCGAGTCATGAACACTCTTAATGATGTGGGTGTATTATTGTGGATTATGGTCCAAGCCTGCAGCGCTTTAATGTAACGTTTCCCCCCGTTATGTATTCAAAAGTGGGATTTCAAATGTAATGCATACTTGTGAATGTACATTTTAGCGTAACGCACAACATGTCAAACTGTACTTTGAGAACATCGTGGAGCACATACAGCCAGATAAGTGAAACTACTGTTAGAAGCCTCTGAAGTGTTTCTCAACTCGTTTAACTCCACATTTAATCCCTGAGATGTCCTTAGAAGATTAAATGTAATTTCAACAATATGTCTCAGTGTTTCCACATTATAAAGAAATGCTGTGGTGTCTGAAACCTTCAGCTTGGCTCTTTGGGCCTTGACTAAGAAATGGAAAAAAGAAAGTACAGAAAAGCACTGGCAGCTCATTATCTGCACTTTCCTTTGTTAATCTGAAGAAAATGTCCCGTTTTTCTTTTTAAAAAAGACAAAAATGCTAAAGTGCAGCAACTTTCTGGAGTAACCTTTTTAGTAAAACACTGACAGTAAGAACCTTGATCTCGCTCATCCAAAATTTCTCCTTCTTTGCAATTTTAACAACCTTCTCGTGAGCTCGACTGTTTCAGTTTCCACTGGTATCTATTCGGCTCAGCTCAGCTTGACTCTGTTTTTAGGGTTTACGGTAGTAGCTGGTAGCACATCAGCAGACAAAAAGCCATACACTGAGCAGCAGGTATTTGAATAAAGACGACAGTATGTGATCAAACTGACCAAAGAACAAAGTCCCCAAATGAAGGTGTAGAAATTAGAAAGTTAGCTAAGCTAACTAGCTTCCAAAACACTGTGTACATTAGCAAAGCATCGGCAGATGATGGGAAGTACTCTCAGATGTAGTAAACACAGCTGGTCACCTGATGCTTTAAGCCCAAGCTAAGCGACTTTGGGTCGCTCGCATATTCACAACGGGGTCATGACAGTGGGTCGCTCTGCATGTTGGATTTGGCAGATTTTTACGGCGGATGCTCTTCCTGAGGCAACACTGAAGGGATTTGTGCCTCCTCCTGGGATAACCCCCGGATCTTTTCCCTGTTAGGTGAACGTGTAAACCCTTACTAACATTTTGCCCATGTAGTCCTGTGTTCACACAAAGTTTCATGTGTCACAACCATTTGTCTAAATTAGATGTTTTTGAGTGTGAAAATCAACTCATCACCTCTTTAGATCTCACCCCCCCAACCCGACCCCTTTATTTGGTTTGTGCTTGGGTGGTCCATTGATACGCAGCTTTAGAGGGCCTCACATGTCTTACAGTAATGAAAGTTTGACCCTAAACAAATGTTTCGCAGACGGTCACAGGGTACAACAGGATTTGCTTGTGTCAATTTAGGGTCAGGCCTTCAGTTTCCCATAAAGAGGACAAGAGAGGCATTTTCTCGGATTGTTGTATCAGAACGTATACTGTATATGTTTTTCTTTCTCTTATTGTTAACATAGCCCTCGGTGCCCGTACCCACACCCCATCCTTTATTGTTTTTGTTCGTTTCTTTCAGGCGTACAATAAAGATTTGTCCCACTGCTCCTTTGTCTTCAGCTCTGTGACTCCCGTTAAAACATTTTCCAAAAACAAGACACAACCGCGAGATAACAGAAGCTCCCTGCCATGTAGGAGGCTGGTTCTTCCTGGACATCCTGTTCTCCCATTTGTCCAGTACACCTGCTCTCGGGAGTAAAGAGTTCACGGGGGTTTCACACTCATAAAAGGATTTTTGTGGCTTTTCCAACCCATAAATTGACCAGAACACACACTTAGCCTTCTAAGGTATGCATGTATATATGTGAGTGTGTTTGTGCACATATACTACGAGACAAACACATGTGTTTGGGGCGGCTGCAGCTCCGTTTGTCTGCTAATCAGCAGGCTCGGTTCTTCTGCAGGAGTGAAGCTAGCATGCTCGGCAGCCACTAAAACAACACAGGCTTCCTCTATGATCCTGAAGTGTTCAGCGCAGTAATGCATTGGTAGTCTGTAGGTATCTGCATGTTGTAGCTGTCTACTGTCACATGTGGGCTGCTTCTTCTTTGCTTTAGACCTTCAGCTGCCATCAATCTTCCTCCAAAAGCCAATACTTCTGTCTGTTTTGTTAATGCGAACAGTTTGGACGTCACAACAATCCACCACCGCTTTAGAGTAACAGCATGTTACAGCGGGGCATGACTCACTGTTTCGTAAATCTTTGCATAATTTGTTTCATTTTTTATTTTTCCTGCTATAGATTCTTGTCAGGAGCATTTAATGCAATCATGTTGTGTAAAATCGTTTTTGGGGGTGAAGACGTGAAGAAGGATGTAGAGCAAAGTTCACAGCAAAAAACAAAAAAAGCAGAATTACAACATCAGGGTTGGAAGAACCAGCACGTGTAAAACAATGTTGTCATAAAGTCATGTGAATTACAATGAGCACAGCTTTCTCTAAACTTCAACAGCTATTTAAGTCTTTTCTAATGTAAGACTTCAGTACATTTTTATCTGCATGTGCAAATTACTGCTCCGCCAACTGGAGATGACAAGTTTATGACATGCTAAAGTGCAAACATTTTAAGAAGCGGGGAGGATTACATATCAAATCTATTATACTGAGGTTCTACTCAACACATGCTTTCAGAACCCAGACTCCATTTCCTAGCACGCCGCTGCAGCCCTTCCCCCAATCCAACAGCCGGCGAGAGGGGGAGAAGAAGGGCGAACGTTCATTTTTCACCATTTTCCTTTTTAACTCTGTGGCATAAATCATCTGGGAGGACCACACCTCAATATGAAATGCTCTATACTGACCGCAGAGGCTGGGCTGGAGGAAAACTCTTGGAAGCTTTTATTAAAAAACTTTTCACTTTGAATAGTTTTACAGTAAAACTGGTTACATCAAGTCCTGAATCTGAGGCAGTAGATGTAGGAAACTTTCAACAGCAAATGCTCAAACACCAAAAAGAAAAACATGAATCTACACAGTAGTGTGGACAACATGTGGTTTGTATGAGAACACTGAAATGAGTATTTTCACATCTAAATATGAGAATCTCCATCCAGTGACTGGGATCTATGAATGTCTGTCTTACAGTAAGGTTGCGTCTGTTTGATGGAGGTTGAAGTTAGATGAGAGGATCAGTCAAATTCTCATGTATGAGATCAGCAAATGCAACAACCTCAGTCTCTGGGGTATCACATGCTTGCTGACTGCAAGGTGATTGGACGGGTTGCTTGATGAGAGGCAAACTGTCTCCAAACAACTGGGGTCCATCTTTGACAACAGCTGCAACTGGTCTCTTTGCAAATTTAACAAATGTGGACTTTATTAACATTACAGCAGCACAAGAGTCAGATAGAATTAGAATTAGAGATAAATTTAAAAAATAGAAAAAAGAAAAACTGCTAAAAATGGAGAATTAGGAAAGTACTTTACAAGAGTAATTTGTATCCGGTCGTTAAGTGATGACGTGACGAATCCTACTTCCGGGCCTAAAGTAGTCTGCGTTTAATATGCTTTTGTGTTGTTAACATGTTTAATGTTTTGTATTTTCTTCTATTTAATCTCAAAAAGCTCCTAAAACAGTCAGTGATCACTGTTGACCTCCCTCGGCTTTTATTACCGCTAATCATTTATTTAAGCTCAGTTTTTAAGACCTTAGGATGTAACCACAGCCCAGCCCATGCAGCAGTATATGAATGACTAACCTCGTATTGTGGATGGATTATCTCAGTTGTTCTCCTGGCTGAAGTTTGGTCCTTTTACAGCATCCTGCCATGTGATTACATTTGTTCCTGACCACCGAGAACACTCACGTTAACTTTTATCCAGTGGAAAAAAAGTTAGCTTGTTTATATTATGCTAACATAGCTGTGTCGCTAGCGGTCACGTAGCACATCATTATATACCAGCTAGCCAAACTTCAGTAACCCTGCAAACGTCACTGCTGTTTAGTTTTCTGTCTTCATTTATGTTGGAAGTGATAACAGAGCTGTAGGTTTTAATTTGTTTCCAAAACCCCGCAGTCAGGACATGCTATATTGTATTCAGATGGAAGCTAGCGAGCTAACTTCCTGCTAACTTCTAACTCCGTTAAATGTCATAAATTCCGTTTTCATGGATGCCTGGATGTTAAACTCAATTGTTACACCTGGTAGAGCAGAACGCTGATCATTTTATTAAAGATGAAAGTCTTTAGACAGTTTTTCAACTCTCAGTAATGCCATAGTGATCGTTTGATATATGGACCTGCAGCGGAGTTTAGGCCCAGACACGGCTAGTAACGTCAGACTTTACGACCGGATTATGTACAAATAGCACTGTATACAGTAAAATATACTACAAGAAATCTCCCGATCTGATTATACCCTTATATAAAAACAAGGTTGTCTGTGTCATTTTGCAATTAAATTGCCATCCTGCAGCAACTATTTGGCAATTTATGGAGGAATTTATGACTGGACTGTGACTATAAGAAATTTATGTGAAATTCAGTGAATTTCTTTGTATTTAGACGGCAACATTTCTGTGACTTTTATCACAGTTAACTGCTGCATTATTACAAACAGATTGCATTTTGCACAAACCACAGTCACTGAAGACAGTGATCATTGGTCTTTGAAGCAAGTGCAACAAGATCGCATGTTCATTGCAATAATTGCATTTGTCTCCAAACGGGTCATCTAACAAGTCTATGGTTGACTTCTTTTGTAGAGTAAAATTTGGCTTTTGTTTCTCTTTCAAAACTAATTAGCAGATGTATGACACTCCCAATCAGTCTATGGACGCAGCTTGCTAACCAAGCTAGCCAGTGTTAGCTGATAGCATAGCATCCACTGTCTTATTTCCACACGTGGTCAATGAAAGATCCAAAAAACAAAACTGCAGTGGTGCAAACGTCCAAGGCTTCAAAACATGAAGTCAGTGACAAGTTGTTCCCATATTTCCTTTTTTTTAGTTTGTCTTCTAAGCTAAGCTAGCATGTTGCTAACTGTAGCCTCATATTTAACAGCCAGCAGTGTCTAGCTTGTAACGTCTTGATGCATGCTCAATCATCCAGGTAAGTTCATCACTCATCCAAGTGACTTCTTGATGAACAGAATCAACTTTTGGAGATGTAGCTTGTAACTTAACTTGAAAGCAAATGTGCATATTTTCACAAAGTTTCCCAATTTGATTTTAACCTGAGTTAAGCTGCTTATGCTGCTTGTTCTTAGGAAGCTTGGTCTCTTTCATTTTTAAGGCTAAAATGCATATGCATCTCCATGAAGCCATAATGTGCACGAGGCTGGTCAGGGAAACGCTCGGCTGCCTCCCCCTTTTGCAGCCAACTTTACAGTTGGAACAAGAAATGACCTCACCTCATCCAAGTCTCGTTCCCCCAAGGTTTGAACAGGAAATAGGGAGAACGCTACCCACTCCCAGCTCCTCGCACCCATTACAGCGCTCTCAGAGAGAGAGAAACCCAACGTTACCGTACATGGCGAAACTCAAAAATGAAAGATGGTTTTTGAAGAATACAGGCCTGTCTGAGGCCGTGAGGCATATAATGCTTGAAACGTGAGCAAACATGAGATAAACATTTTGTTGTAACGGCTGTTGTGAGTTTTCAGTCAGTGGATTCCAGCCGTTGTTTGGATTCCTCTGAGAGGGAATGTTTTATGCTCCTTTGAAAATACAAAAGGAGTTTGTCACACATCTGAAAGCCATTAGCCCCTCAAACTGTTAGCGAGCAGTCTGAGGATTCTTTCCGCTCTCGTGGACTCTCGCTCCAGTTCTCTCTTTGCTTTGCTTCTCTTTACATTTCTTTCTTTCACGTTTGCAACCTCTGCCTTTTGCAGTTACAGGGATTGTGGAATTTCACTGCTCTTATCCAAAACGTTTTGCTCCGTGGACCCCTTGAAACCGAATTCTTCCTCGCTCCATCTGTCTCATACACAACAGCCTTTCTTCATTTCTAGCCCCGCTGTATTCTTGAAGAGTCATTTTACCACGGCCAAGCAGGCTTTGCAGGCTTGCAGTGCGCTCTGTCACTGGGGAGCAGCATCACGTGTATACCCGCCTCTTTCCGCTCCTGGTTCGCACACAAAGCAGGGTGGGGACATGTGAGGCAGGTCTTCCCTCCTCCTCCTCATCCTCTGTAGCCTAACCTTGTCTAAACGGACCAATGTGTTTCTGTGCTCTTTTATTAGATCACGTATTCGCATCCCCCCACCCAAACACTGACATCTTTTGTCTCTGCCCGTGTAATACTTTGAAGTTCGACATTCCTCTCCCACTGCATCACTGGGGCAACACAGCTGTGCGAGCCGAGGAAAGCAACGCTCCAGGTGAGACGAGGCGAGTGAGGCTCGATGAAGAGGTAAGAGGAAAAAAATGTGAGATGCAGTAAGACTGTGTGTCTGTCAAATTCTGAATGAGTTTGTGTGTCTTTCTGTGTGTGTCGTGCAATAATCATATTTTTACTCAGCCAGAGAAAAAACCACAAGTGGAACCGCAAGTTCCCCTGCTGGGAAACCACAAACCCCAAGATCATGATGACACCAACCTTTTAACCCAGACATCATCCTTAAAAACCCTCAGCCCCACCCTAACACACAGACACACACATCTCCCTGCTCTGCTGTGACCGCTGTGATGTCTCCGTATGAACATAAAGTGTGACAGTCAGCGATGCTCTCAAACAAGTTTGCACTCAAATTTCTGAAATTCTTTCTCTGTGAGGACTTTGACTTTCCGGTAATCGTGATTAAACTGAGCAATCAGAGCAGTCATGATCCTGCATCCTGTCTCGTTATTGAAGACACAGGATGCATAAACACTTATTCCTTCTCATCATGTATGGCACATGTGCAAACACTTTATTAAGGTTAGTATTCACTGTCCTAGTGTCGCCAGTGCTCTGAAAGTGGTCTGCTGGCAGCTTAGCTCTAACTCTCTGAGCTGAACATCGGCCTGAAGCATAACTCAACCGGGTCTCTAGGAGGTCTCTAACGTCCCTCCTCTCTCATTCCTTCTGTGACCCAGAAATCGCTCTCGGCACACAGTAGGCACCACAATAGGCTCAGACAGAGATGAGAACAGGCCTGTTGGTGGACAGGTCTCCTCACCTGTGACGTATATGCCTCAATTAATCTGAATACAAATGAACACCTTAAAGTTTAATTGATAGGAATCATAAAAAACTGCAGCAGCTCTGCCACGAACAACCTTTTAAACTGATGCTTTAAAATTACAGCTCTGTAGCAAGAGCATCTCCAAAACTTAAATACCTGTTGCCTTGAAGTCCCGCACTCATATCCAAGATAAGAGGACGAGGATGAGGTTGTGCCAACCGAGAGGTTAGAAGAGGAGCAAACAGCTCATAAAAGTCTGTTTTTCTTCTTTTCTTCCTATTCTGATGTTTCAAATCATCAGATGTTATTCTGAGCCATGCGTTTGTGTTCTGAAGAGCACTTGGGTTGTACAGGAGGACAGCGATGTGAAATACTAGTCAAAGTGCAGACTTCAGTGGGACCTCTAACAGGACCAGAGAGGCTGAACTAAAACAGCTCTGCAAAACCGAGTGGGGCCAAAATTCCTCCACAGTGATGTGAAAGACTCGCTGCCAGCAAACGCTTGATTGTAGTTCTTGCTGCCAAGAGTGGCACAACCAGTTATTAGGTTTGGGGGGGTCAATTACTTTTCCACACAGAGCCAGGTAGGTTTGGATCGTTTTGTTTCTCTTTAATAAATAAAGTCATAATTTAAAAATGCATTTTTGTATTTAATCGGGTTATTTATGTCAAATATTAATATTAGTTTGATGGTTTGAAACCTAGAAGTGTCACAAACATGCTTGTTCACTGTGTGTGCACTGTGCCTGCAGCAACCTCTGAACTAATGTGTTTTAGATGATAATGGGAATTTAAACTTTGTGAATGTTAACTGTTAGTTATCCAGTCGTAGCTTTGGTAAGATACTCGTCCTGCGTGTGCACCAGGTTACCTCGTTGGGCAGCAGTGCAGCAGGAAAGTGATTTGGCTCGGTAACGGCTCTCCTGGATTAAAGAGGATCTAAAAGCCTCCATCACACACTGGTGGTGTCTTGTGGTTCTTTCTTTTAGCACTGGGAGAGAATTCAGCTAGTACACGAGTGCAGGTGAAACACAGTCATAGAGACACTGCTGAGTCTGTGAGTGACGATCAAAGCCGACATAGACGTGGACTCTGTGAGGTGTGGGAACTGAAGCGTACGCGGCTTTATGTGTGCAGAGGGATGTTCATGTGAGGACAATCCAAACATCATCTGGTTCCTGTACTGGCTTCTCATCTCTCATATCGTGTCAGCTACAAGAGGAACCCCGAGCTCTACACCAGCGGCCGATCTCCCACATTCCTGCTGGTTCGGAGCCAGACGATGATGTAGTCTGGTCCGTGTGAAACAAATGGCTTTCTATTGTCAGCGTGAGCCCATGTAGTCACCACAACGCCGACCACGAGTCTCACAGGGACCATTTTTCAAGGAGTAATAATAAACCTGAAAGCTTCTTTTACCTTCTTATCTTGTAATGTTAGGCTTCAAACTTTCCTTTTTGCTAAAGCATATAGTTAGGGCTGGACCAGGTGACCCTGAATCCTCCCTTAGTTATGCTGCAATAGATGTAGGCTGCCGGGGGATTCCCATGATGCATTGAGTTTTTCCTTTCCAGTCACCTTTCTCCCTCACTATGTATTAACAGACCTCTCTGTATTGAATCATATCTGTTATTAATCTCTGTCTCTCTTCCACAGCATGTCTTTATCCTGTCTTCCTTCTCTCACCCCAACCAATCACAGCAGATGGCCCCGCCCCTCCCTGAGCCTGGTTCTGCTGGAGGTTTCTTCCTGTTAAAAGGGAGTTTTTCCTTCCCACTGTCGCCAAAGTGCTGCTCATAGGGGGTCATATGATTGTTGGGTTTTTCTCTGTATCTATGAAGCGCCTTGAGGCAGGCGCTGTTGTGATTTGGCGCTATATAAATAAAATTGAATTGAATTGAATTAATGTGCAAGTGTTGAGCTGAACATCGACCTCGACTGGAAACATCAGTGCACACCATTCGTTGGTCTTTCCATTCGACTGCTCCTGCAGCCGTGCATTGTTACCTTTGGTCCACACATGGTAGGCCTGTGTGAGGGCGTGTTTACACATGTGTACATATGTACATGTGGAAAGTGACAGAGAGCGAATGCAGAGGGGGGGCAGTAAAAGTATGTCCCTGCTCCAAAAGTACAATGCACTCCAGACAGTGGTGTGTTTTCACTATAGCCAGATCAATGCTGGGCAAAATGTGGTCCTGTTTAGAGGGTGGAGGGAGAGGGTGGAGGCACACACACACACACACACACACACACAATGAGCTTAATGCTCCTTGAGGGTCTTTGTTTCTAGTCGTCCCAGTCTTTCATTGTGTCAGTGTGAGACTGTGAGACTCCCCGAGAGCTCCTGCAGCACACTGCAAATCATCCTGGGTAACTCTGCTGCATGTCAAAAGCTGGTCCCACAGCATGCTGCATGTTCCCAACTAGAACGTCCTGCCATGTCCAACAGCATGAAGCAACTATGTGGAAGTTTGCGTGTCTATTTCAGCCTCCAAGGAGAGAAAACGGCAACGCTGAGATCCGATTTAAGGGAATATGGCTTAATACTTTCATTGCTGTTTGGCGTTTGGTGCCAAGAGCACACAAAGTCTACCAGTGAACACGATGTGGAAATAAGTAACAATAAAACTTAAATACATCCCGTGATAATCACAAGTGGTTTTACATCATCTCTTCTCCGGAAATCCTCACCGCCAGCATTCAGTTTGGCAAATTTAGATCATGCTGTGTCCTGCAGAGACAAAAAAAGGATCGCGCACATGGTCGTAATTATCCAGCTTTGTTAATGTTCTCCTCGAAAACGGGCCGAAGATGTAACCACAAAGCTCCTTTGTCAGGCTTCAAGTGGAGGATGTTTAGGGAAATAAAAAGCATTTCCAGGTACCAGGTGTTGTGTAAAAATACCATTTATGACGCATACCAAACCGATGTGCGAACAACCAGGAGACAAAGTGTCCCCTGTAAATACCCCATCGGCTCGTTCTCCTCCAAAGAGTTTGAGGTCTTTGGAGGGCTTAATGGTGCTGGTCACGTGGCAAAGGAGCATTTATACCAGTATTCAGAAACATTAGTGGTTCCATTAAACCACACGGTGCTTCTTTTAACTCTGATAGCTCTCCAAACAGGGTCAGGGTTGGGATATTCAGATGACTCGGAGGTGCCGTAATGCACCATGAAAGCCGTAACTCTTCGCTGCCGATGTTTTTATCTGCACGTCAAAAGTTTAAAAGTTGGTTAAAAGTTGGTTCTCAGTCTCGTCTCAGCTGCTTAAGAAGAAGGCAGCTGGTTCGTGACCACGTTTCTCATCCAAGACGAGAAACGTTTTCGAGGAACCTAAAGAAGATTTTTTTAAACTCAAGCACACCTCGCTTCCTTTATTATCTTTGCACATGCAGGCAAATTGGTCGGACACTGGCCTGAGCTCACTGACAGTGCAACTGCAACCCCACCTTTCTCCTTAGCAGTGAATTAGTTATGAAAATGCAACTGACTGCTGTGTTTAAGCCAAGCTGAATCTTCATTTTCATGAGACTTTGTTTTAAAAAAGTCTCCTTTGTAGAGCTGCCCTGAACCAGTTCAGCTCTGAGACCTGCTCAGCTGTCCTGACCAATATAACCAACCATGAATGCTAACTTCCTACCAACACTTGTGGCAATAAAGGATGTGTCAGCCACCGGCAGGCAGTAAACAGATAAATCTGTTTGAACAGCAAGTGCACACTTGAAACACTTGCTTTATACTTAGATGTAAATAAAAATTAATTGTCTGTGATCAGAGCCACGTTTTTAAAACTTTATATCTACAACAACCTAATCTCAGTATTTTAAGCTCTGATCACCAACATCATTAGAACCATTTGGCACTTTTGCCTCTGTCTCCACTGCCTGATGTTGTGATTCGTTCGGCATTCAAGAATATTTCCTTTGAGGAGCTCTTATCTCATCACTTTAGCCTGAAGGGGAGTTTTGTGCTCGGTGATGATAGTGGAGCTATGTCAGCCACAGTGTGGAGGTTTAGCTACTTGGCCCCTGTTATAACAACTCTAGGAGTCTTGAGGAATGTGGGTTTGTCCTGCAGTCCGTTACTACCCCCCTCTCGCCCAGTGTCTGCCTCACTCTGTGTCCCCTCCCCTCTCCCAAACAGGGCAATTCCCTAACTTTTCTCTTTTTCTCACAAGGCTATAGTTCAATATTCCATTCGGGGGCACATATCCTGTCTCGAATTCCGACGGGGCTCCTCGACGCCAAGGCACTCCGACTGCTGCAAGGTATTAGTACCTCTTGACAACACTAACGTTTGCTTATCAATGGCTCTGACCATTCTTCCAGCAGCCCGTTGTTATCTCTTTATATGCATGGCTGCCATCTGAAGATGCACAAAGGTAGATGGAAAAATCTAAGAACGCTAACGGCTGAAGCGCGGATGCTGCACTTTTCCCTCTAACCGGCTTTTTGGTGTTAAAATGGGCTCGTCGCGTTTTGCAGATAATGCATCGCTCGCCTTGTTTGAGTTTTAGTGTGGTTTCTTGGAGAGTATAGCGGAATGAAGAGCGCACTCACCTATTTTTCCATCTGTTGTGTTTCAACTAGTCGGAGTTGATGTTGCGTTTTTCTCCATTCATAAAGTCGTGGTGCAGATCTGTTTCCGCGCGTCACTATCGTGGAAACTCTTATGTGCTTTTCTTGGTCAGCTTGCAGCAGATGTCTTGAATGGCTGGTTTGCACTTTTTAAGAGTTGGACTGAACCAGACACACTTGTGCACAGCCTGCTCCAAATTCTCTGCGCTTCTGTGCGGTGGATTATCAGCAGGCTTAAATGTACTTGTAATGTTGCACCTTACGTAATTATTAACCGTTTAGGTGGAAAAGAGTGTAAACTGTGCTTGGTGTGATTTTATCTCTAAGCGAATAGGCTCGTTTTGTGTCGCGTTAAAGGGCATGTTTGGCACCAGCGGTCTGACGATTAAACGATAATCGTGACGGATGCTTTACCTGCTTTATTTTGACAGCACACTCGGAGAAGTGCTCGGCAGAGCTCGCTCTCCGTAATTGATCACGCATTTCTTTTGTTCGGCTCTGATCCCGCCTCCACACTCAGCTGCAGGGAGCGCAACATTCTGGTTTTCGAGGGATTTTTATTTGAATCGGTGTTTAGAACAAAAAGCGACGAGTAAAAAAGGACGTCGCGTAAAAGTTGCGCCAGATTCGTGTTTGGACGCGCTCCGTTTTTTTGCCTTAAAGAAACGGAAAATGTGAATTATAGTATAAAAGTGGAGAATTATATTCACATTTCTTTTTTCCTCAACATCCATCTCTTCCTGCCGGGTTTGCCAGCTTCCTCTCCCCGTGTCTGAGTTCACGGCTCATCCATCTCTCCGCTTCCATTAAGGATGTGGGGCCATATTTCTCCTGTATTCCGTGTCCAGCCCAGATATGTGATGCGGTTGGACACTGGGCTTGCTGAGGTTGTATATCACAGGGGGCCCAGAGTTCCCCGTTAAACCCGTAGTCTGTGAGGAGTAAAGAATGAGCCTCATGGCTGTCTAACGCCCTGAGGACTGAGCTGCACAGTTACAGTTAGAAACCAAGGCTCCATAAATCACTCGATGAACGCTGTATGAGTGAATAAATGGCTGATTGTTCTTTGTTAATGATCAGTTTTCTTTCTGGTTGTGAAATGATCATCTGACACTGTACAGACTATCTAACCCTCAACTCCTGCTTTTCTACCAGCAGCCACTCGTCCTGCTCTCTGGCTCCCTCTGGTCTGAAGGCAGCCATTTGGACCAGTAGGTGTGTGAATGAAATCACAGCAGAAATGTTCAGTAGCTGTTAGATTTATGTTCTCAACAATAAAGTTGAGCTAAAGTTAAAGATAATATGTGTAAACGACACACTATCCTTTAAGGGGCAGCAGTGTAAAAGCTTCTTTGTCCCAAAGGGCAAAAATAACCTCCCCCCTCACTTTGTTTTAATTTTAATAAGTAAAATCTTTATTATCTTTTTTAATGTCAGCAAACAACACTGAACGCTGTATGTTTGACACACAGCGTGTTTCTCTAATCGGTTTATGACCTCTTTCCCAGTTTTTGCAGTTTTCTGTGTCTGTTGAGTGATAAACTTGTTACGAGAAGGCTTTGAAGTGCAGAGTACTGAAAACAGATCAGAGTCAGAATTTAAGTCTCTCTTCTCTTTCCTTGCATGTCCTCAAATCACATGTTTTCTATTGTCTTACTGTAACCGCCCAGCATCTCAAAGGAAAGAAGAAAATCAAATGCAAAGTGTTTTGCATCGGAGTTTATCGTGCTCTCTCCACAGAGGTCAGAAATCTATGATGGCATCATTTATTTCATCTGCTCGTTACACAGGGTAGACGTGGAGTTTAACGACACATAAACTCAATTAATTAACTAGCAAAGTTATCATCATCAATAAGATACCATAAATAGTTTATTGTAACAACATTACAGAGTGTATGAAATTCAGATATCAAGCAGAGAAGTTGACGTGGTGTTAAACTCTCCTCATCCAAAGCTTTGCGAGGTGTAAATGTGAGGCTGTTAATACACCATCTACACCATCGCCACGCCCACCAGCACCTAACCTGACATGCACCTCCCCCCGAACTACACATGACGCACAGGTGTCAGTGCCACTGTTCAACCTGTCAGTTTATCCTCGAGGCATAAATCTACTGTCTTCCTTGAACCTCTTGGGATGTAACTTGGTGCTCTCAGAAGATCCAGACAGGGAAGCTTGTACCAGCAGCACTGTAAGATCAAGATGTCACCTGAAAGTTCAAACGAGGAACAGATAAAACAGCTTAAATGTAAAATAATTAAAACTGCTGCCTTCTTGAAACATTGAAGTAGTTTAACGAGCTAACACTGTAAAGAAACAGATATAATAGCCAAAATAATTGATAAAGGTTTGAAAAATGTAACATCTGCCACTTGAAGAATCAATGCTTAACCAAAACAACCCCCCCCCCCCCCCCCACCGGCTGCAGAAGATGGCTTCCTGTTTAAAGGGAGGTTTTCCTTCCCACTGCTGTCAGGTTGTAGCTCACAGGGGTGCGACTGTTCGTGGGGGTCTTTACCTTACAATATAAAGCACCTTGAGGCGACTGTTATCGTGATTTGGTGCTTTGAAAATAACATTGAATTGAACTAATTGAACTCCGGGTCGGGGATGACTTCCTGCCCCAAGTGGAGGAGTTCAAGTATCTCGGGGTCTTGTTCGCGAGTGATGGGAGAAGGGAGCCGGAGATCGACAGACGGATTGGTGCGGCGGCTGCAGTGGTGCGGCGGCTGCAGTGATGCGGACGCTGCACCGGTCCGTCGTGGTGAAGAGGGAGCTGAGTGTAAAAGCGAAGCTCTCAATTTACCGGTCGATCTACGTCCCTACCCTCACCTATGGCCACGAGCTGTGGGTAGTGACCGAAAGAACGAGATCGTGGATACAAGCGGCAGAAATGAGCTTCCTCCGAAGGGTGGCTGGCCTCTCCCTTAGAGATAGGGTGAGAAGTTCAGCCATCCGGGAGGGGCTCAGAGTAGAGCCGCTGCTGCTCCACATCGAAAGGAGCCAGCTGAGGTGGTTTGGGCATCTGACGAGGATGCCTCCTGGGCGCCTCCTGGGTGAGGTGTTCCAGGCATGTCCCACCGGGAGGAGGCCCCGGGGCAGACCCAGGACACGCTGGAGAGATTATATCTCTCGGCTGGCCTGGGAACGCCTTGGTGTTCCCCCGGATAAGCTGGAGGAGGTGGCTGGGGAGAGAGAGGTCTGGGCCTCTCTGCTTAGGCTGCTGCCCCCGCGACCCGGCCCCGGATAAAGCGGATGAAGATGGATGGATGAACTAAAACACTGATGATGTGATAGTCACAGAGCTGATGTGAAACATAGTTAAGATGAACTTTTCTGTAATTAGCTGTGTTAAAAACATCTAGTTTATTCAAATGAACTCAGGTCATGCTGTGAAACGAGCCTGCAGAGTAAATCTGATGGAAAGCTGCTTCCTGTTAGACCAACGTCTGTGTTTGACTTGTCTCCTAACTTTAATATCCTTTCTTCCTCTGTCTAGCTCTTACTGTGGAGTGCACGCCGTGATTTGGTCTGGATCCAGGTCCAGGTCCTGCTGCTCCGTCTGGGTCCGTGAAGTGAAGAGTCACGGAGTGAGCATCAGCACAGGAGGGACTCAGGTGGAGGTATAGCCGACCGATGGGATCTGGGAAGCTGACTCAGGCTCTGCTGGGATGGGTGGTGATGTGCCTCGGGGCGGTTCAGGTGGCTTGCAGTCAAACTGGGAATGGCCCGTACCAAGCTAGCCGCTTCACCGGCACCGTGGACCAGAGGGAGGCGCAGCGGGTTCGACGCCGCGGCCAAGAGACATTGAGAGGGTGAGAATCTGTGTTTTACTGTCAATGGCCAATCACAAACATAATACAGAGTCACATGGCACTGCAGGCTGAACCCAAAGTTCATGTAGAAACATTTGTCTCTGTATCTGAACAAGGATTGAAACCATGAATGTTTTCTCTGCTGAGCTGCTGAGCTTTCTGGGCTCAGGCCGAGCTCGCCTTACACCAGATCATGCTGCTGAATACTGCAGCGTTTCGTCAAAAACAGGACATTTGACATTAATAGACAGAATAAAATCTCCTGTGTTTTGTGGAACATATGTGAAAGCACAGCTTTCTATAAGTCATGACCCAAATACCCCGAAGTGTACTGGTTACGCTATACAAAGGTATTCAGGAATGTGAGGAGATTATAGGCCTCAGTGTTTAAAGTATTTAACAGAGAAATTCAGTGAGCTGCAGTGCTGTGCAATAACATCAACCACATTTTCCTTCCCAGGAGTCAAAGTTTTGAGCAGTAGTTCGTCTTTGTTGAAGGTCTTTCACAGTTTTTCTTTGGGCTTTGGCTGCTTTAGAGAGTTTTCTGAGGACTGTCGTTTTCACTGTTAAACTACTTCATGCTGACCTTTAAATCCTTCATGCATAAAAAGGCATCTAACATACGCGACGAGCCTGTGTCGTGCACCCAGACAAACATCTGCACCTATGAATGTTTTTAAAGTGCTGTTTATTTGTCTGTGTGTGGGGAACATCCAGAAACATCATCTCAGCAGCTGCAGCCGCTCACCTCCCTCCTGTTTCACGTCTCTTTCACTTTGTTACCTCAACATCATGAATCAGGAACATCAGAGTTTTCGTTGTATATTTCACCTCTTCTTGACAAACAAAGAGTGTTTTGTTGGAGCTTCAGTGTCTGCATCAGTTATTCCAATCAGTCTCCCATCTGTCCCAGCTTACGGTTCCCCCGGTGCCAAGTCACAGGAAATGAGGTATTTGTATCACCCACGGGGGGCATGAAAGGGCGTTTGTTTCACCGTTGCAGGTGACGGAGCAGCTGAAGGAGTAACGCGGGGCTGGAATGAAAGACAGCCGAGTACCAGAGAGGAAAACTATGAGCGCATAGCTGCAGGTTTTGAGTTGAGGCTTATTAGAAGTGCGGGCGGCGTCACCGAGCCGGTGTTTTCTCTCACAACATGTCCAGCGCTGCACCACAAATAGGCCGCTCAGGCTGACTCACATGCTTTTCCTTGACATGTTTAAAGGAGACCAAAGTGCACGACCCCTTTACCAACCCTACGACTTATCCTGCCTGACACAAATATAAGCACGAGCATGTGATCAGCAATACTTCACATTCACAGTTCGTGTGACAGGCAGGAGAGAGAGGAGACCGTTGCACAATAGCGCACTATTACCATCAATAGAGTGCGGTTTCATGAGAACAAGTAACAAAAGCCTGCAGACGTTTTCCATTACATTGCTGAGCTTTTGAAACCCCACAGCGTCAGGAATCAAATGCTCATGCAGCGATAGTTGCGCTGAAGTGAACTCACAGCATCTTTGCTTTGAAACTCGGGCGTGTTTATGCTAAAAAAGGTCCGCTCGCACGCTGGGGCCACGGCGAGGACCACAAACCAGAGTCGTTTAACAAAACGCTGGTTTCTGATTGTTTTGATTGGATTACTGCGTGTGCCTCGGTGTGCCTGGTAACCAGTGTTGGGGAGTAACGGAATACATGTACCGCCGTTACGTATTTAAAATACAAAATATGAGTAACTGTATTCCGTTACAGTTACAGTTTAAAAAGGTGGTATTTAGAATACAGTTACTTTGTTGAAATAAATGGATTACACGGCGGTACTTCCCTGTTTCATATTGTGGCGGGTCAGGACTGTTTGGGTTTTGTTTGACAGCTACGTTCTGTTGTTCCAGGCAGCGTTACGGTTGCCATGGTTACAGGGTGACCTCTCTCTCTGCGTGTTTCCTGGGTGAGAGAGGCCTTTTTGTTGCTGTTGTGCTAAGCTAACAGGCAGAATGCTACAGGTATAGCTCTAAAGAATGTAGCATCATGGGCAGTGTAGTCCGTGCTGCAGGGAGAATGGACTGCCATACACGTTATGTGTCTGTGAGCGAGGGAGGGAGAAAAAGGAAAAGTACGAGCTGTCATCGAGCAGAAACGGGAGCTGGAAGCATGTAAATATAATAATAACCACTGCAGCCAAGAAGAGAGCCTGACGAGCCCAGCTGTAAGTAAGCTATTAAGACTCGACTGTACACCGTGTTCGTGTTTTCCTCTGAAACAATAAGTTCTGTTGGAGCAGCCTTTCAACGCCTCTCTCTGTCTCTGCTAGCAAAGTTGACCCAGACAACAAAGTAAAGCTAGTTTTCAGCTACAAGCCGATACAGAACCCACCGTATTAGCCAGAGGTCCCTTTACTACGGTTCGGAGCCGCGGACCTTCAGTAACAGTAATAAATCACAGCAATAGTACATTCATGTAGTTGTAAACAGCATGATAATATATTAAGTAATCCAAAGTATTCAGAATACATTACTCTCATTGAGTAACGTAACGGAATACGTTACAGAATACATTTTGGGGCATGTAATCTGTAATCTGTAATGGAATACATGTTAAAAGTAACCTTCCCAACACTGCTGGTAGCTGTCACTGAAAGGATTCTTTTAAGGTGGCCAAAGCTCACGAGCCCAAGTATCGAATCGAGTTTCAGCTACACTCTGGGGGTCGTTGGCCCAAAGCGACGGCGGTTCATCTGACATCGGGTAAAATTAGTCATCTGCACATGAGCAGCTCTGGACGGAAGCCTCGAAAATGAAGAAATCTCATTTGTGACGAGTTTGGGCTGTTGGAGCGAGCTCAGTGTTTGTTGAGTTTCATGGCAATTCATTCACACTGGTATTCATGTGAGTGGTGCTAATCACAGCAGGCTGTCAGTAACTCGTGAGGCGTTCACAGATTCTCCGTGTGGGAGATGCAGGGACGATGGTCATTACGTTGGCCTTGGGCTGAGGTGCAGTGTTTATTTGCTGGCTACAGCTCCAGATCCCCTGGTCTGTCTCCGGCAGTGCTGGGTTTGACGTTGACTGACTGATTTATGGGCTCCCGCAGCGCACCGCACCCTGGCACCGCCTCATGTGAAGGCGGGATCGAATCCGAGCCGGCTGGCTCCGCGTCCCACGGCAAACCGCTGTCTGACCTGCTTTACTTAAATCTGTGATTGACTACCTGAAGAAGGAAAGTGTGAGACCAGCCAACTCAAACGAGGGTATCATTTCTCTATCATTTAGTAAGATCGTATGTTCGGGCTGAGAAGTCTTGCTTCATGCCCTGCTTGGCAGCTCCTCACCCGGCTGAGATGAGGCGCCTTCGATGCTGCCAAACTGGCAGCCAGTCGGCCTCAAACCAGAGGATTACATTTAGTTACTTTCCAGGATAATGTCAATACCACCCTGATGGCCTGGATGGGGTCCTCTATTCACAGACTGCCTTGGCTTGTGCCTGATTTGAAACAGAATAAAGAACGATTTTGGATATCAAAGCGGTTTCAGCTCAGACCTGCAGGAGAGCTTTCAGAGCACAGGAAAGAAAGTCCCTCTTAAAAATAAAGCCACAGAGTTTCTCTTTTCTGCACATTCGGATCCATTTTGGGATTTTATGCTGCTGTGAGTGAGCTGACAGGATTATCTGGGACAGCTGATTGGCGTGTGGCTCCTGCTTAATGTCAGACTGCGTGAAAAGACTTAGCCACAAGTTTCCTTCCTTCTTCTGATATGTACAAGAAAACACATTTGTGTAGCTGTGTTTGTTTTACAATTACCTTTGTTCAATTAGTCCATGTTTCTTCACAAGAAGCACTTTTCATGGCATGAATGATCTCTGCCCACAGAAAATAATCACTTCTTTTTATATCAAAGCAATAAGAACAAACACTCGCGCTACAAAACCACAAAACACAGACAGTTACTGTAAAACTTTATCTCCTCAGTCTTCTGACTGACGCCTGATAAAACAGATTTATTGTGGTTCCTGTTCTGGCTCCGCTTTGATCAGCGTTTAGCATCTTCACAGTTCCTCCTTTTTTATCCCAGTCTGTTCTTCAGTTTTTAATTTTCTCGCTTTAAACTTTTTTCTTCAGCTGCTTTGAAAGCATCAAACATTGAATCATTTTGCACATTTAAGGGCTTAAACGTGTCATTCGAGCTGGGCCAGAGTTTTCCTCATTCCTCAGAGCTCATTTTCTCTTTATCGTCACACTCATTGACTCGTTTGTAGAGAAACGGGCTGTTTGAGGCTTCAGGCGTTTGAACCTGTGACCAGTGCAATCACAAGCGTACGTGGGCAAAGACACCGTGAACTTTCAGTCTGTGTTTTTATGAGTCCGGCTACTCTGCACTGGCCAACGCAGGGTGACTCATTTTCTCAGCACACCAGGTTTCTGGGCCACTTCTGTAACTTTGCCTTCATTCTTCACTTTCCTTTGGATGAGCTGGCAGCTATTTCCCTTTTGTTATTATTAATGGCAGTTAATGAGCGATCCACGGGACGGGGGTTAGCTTCAAAGGCAGCAACATGGCCACAGAAGAGTTCATCTGTTGTAGCTTTAGCTGTGAGAACAGTAGGACTTTTCAATATTGGGGGGAACCCCCCGGGGCTTAAACTCCTTTTTATGGCAGTTTTTCATTTTGCTCTTGGTTCGCCCTGCAAAGCCTCCTCTGTGCAACGGGAGACAAGGCGCTGACCCAGAGGAAAGAGGTGAAAGAAAGAGGAAAGAAAACAAACCAGAGCTTCTGACCTCGGGGTCGCGCCCTCGTAATTCGTTGTATATTGACATCAGGTCAGCGGAAAAGCGTCAGTGCTGCGTGGAGGAATGGATCAGGAAATAATTTTGCTCGTTAGGCGTTGGCATTTAGATTCTTGCTGTATCCATTTCTGAACTTCGGTTTGTGTGTTTGCAGAAATGCAGCCCCCACTCAGGGTCCGGCCTCGTGCAGCTCACGCTGCTCTTTGCTTCGTTTTCATATCTCTGTTTTCCTTCTCCTGCTTCTTCTCAACACAAACTTGTTTGCTTTCTCTCCCACTGATCTCCTGTTCCTTTCCCACCAACCAGTCTTTCCTCTTCCTAATCACCGTTCCTTTCTCTCCAAAGGTCACAATTTGGTTTCTGCAAACACCTTTAAAGAAATTTTCCCTGTTGTTCTTTTACGTGTTTGTCTTTTTTCTTTGTCTGACCGTTTATTCTACCTTCATTAATACCTCTCGTCTGCCTGCCCACCTGTTTTTCTGTGCTGTTGTCCCCCAGTGCCATCTGGGAATGTGGTTGGAGGTGTGCTCTCCATATATCAGAGACTCAAACTCCAGCTGTCATCTTCCTGGTAAAAAACGAGGATTATTGCAGATGCTGCCCAGTGAGGCGGGGTAAGCACACAGGAGCAACTTAAGTTCATCAGCGTCAACGCCTTAAATTCCAGTTTTATTTGGGATTAATCAAGGAAAAGCTGCACTGTGTTGTTAGTGGGTTGGAACTACAAATACATCAACCTGACTGTTACTGGGTTGTCTTTTTTTTTTATTCACTAAAATCAACTAGTGTCCCCATAAAGTGTTTTAAAATCTATCTAAAATCTTTTCAGCTGTTCCGATTAAAAAACAAAAAGTCGGTCACATCGACTCCTTGCAAAGTGGAAAATTGTAATTTTTAAACATTTGGGCAACAATTTCTGCATAGTTAGCAAAAAGAAAAAAAATGTATTTAATTATTGAACTTTAAAGACACTAATGAGCCGTGAACCAAGAAAAACTAGCTGCTTTATTCATTTTGAGTCTTAATGCTAAGCTACGCTAGCAGGCCTCTGTTCCCACTGCATTAGTGATGGGTCGTTCGCGAACGAAATGGCTCTTAGAGCCGCCTCTTTGAAGTGAACGACGCGAGCCGGCTCCTTATTGGGAGCCGTGAGGTTTTTTTTTTTTTTTTTTTTCTTTCTCTCACCCTCTCTCTCGCCCTTTTTTCCGCTAAACTCCGCATGCGCGGCCTGTACTTTGCGCTGGGCAGAGGGGGGAGGGGCGTTAGTTGCACTCGCAGCAGCACAGGAACAGAGCCAGAAAGAAAGAGAGCGAGGGACAACAACATCACATTAGAAAGGTATAGTAATCATCCGCTATTTTCAGTTGCAGATGATAAAGGATTCAGAAATCATGCAGGCCCATATGACAGAGAATGTGCATCTTCTTTTTGTTTTAATATTTAAATTTATATTTAATTGTGTTGTGGTTTGCAGTGTTTTGTGTTGTTTCACGTTAAATTTGTTTAAAAGGAAAAAGCTGAAAATTTAAATAGTCAAAAGTTTAAAATGTAAATAGTTGTTTTTTGTATTATATGATTTATTTATTACATTTTATGTGGAGTGAATAAATAAAGTATATTTATGGTGGACCTTAGAGACAAAGCACGTACAAACTCCAAAACACGTACAAACTCCTAAGCATGTACAAACTCCAAAACGCGTAACAACTCCAAAACACGTAAAAACTCAGAAGCACGTACAAACTCCAAAGCACGTAAAAACTCAGAAGCACGTACAAACTCCAAAACACGTAAAAACTCAGAAGCACGTACAAACTCAGAATCACGTACAAAAGACAACAGAAGTGCTCCAGGTTTCTAGGACGAAGTGTTGAGCTTTTGTTACCTAGTGGCTACACAAGCCAGGAAGTATCAACAACTGGATTTGGTGTGTGGTAGTAACAGGTAAATGAACTTTTTTTTAAAATTATTTGAATAAATATGAGTGCTTGTCTATAAATACACAAACAATACACACATGCTTTCAATTGTGTAATTTAAGTGATCTGGGTAGCTCTGTTTTGGAAGTTCAGTAAAAGCTAGAAATGTGTTTTGGAGTTTGTATATGCTTTAGAGTTTGTACGTGCTTTGTTTCTAGGGGCCATATATAAACATATATAAATAAAACCACTTTTTTTTACATTAGTAATTCCTTTTCTGCATAATTTTATATTATTGTTAATGATTAAATAATTAAAGCAACAAAACAACCTGAAGAGCCGGGTCGGAGCCGAAAGAGCCGGCTCTTTTTAGTGAGCCGAGCCGAAAGAGCCGGATCTCTAAAAAGAGCCGGAAATCCCATCACTACACTGCATACGAGGGTGTTAGCATGTCTCATGAACTGTGTTGCCAACGCCTCAGTAAGGAAAATCGCTATTGGCTGTCCTAAAAGTCGCTAAATGACGTCATCGCCTAATTTGCATAATTGGTCAAGCTAATATAATTGTAACCTACGTTGTTGGAGAGAGAAATAACATCGTGGAAGACACATAAAGTGAGTAAAAAACATCCTAAATGCATTTAGAATTTATTTAGAACTACAAATTAAATTTCTTTTAGCAATTATTGTTTTTTTAATGTCACAATTCCAACCCTGCTCCTTTACCCGGGCCTGGACCGGTAAAAGTGACCCGGAGTGGCACTCTGGTGGAGTTACTTTGTGTGTGTGTTTATAAGTAGTTTTAAACCTGATCCACAAAACAGCATAAGAGTAAAAGAAGAACTGACTGCGTTACAGTCGGTGCGGGAGCAGCAGCTTCGCTCATGCGCGATTCATTTGCAGTTTGGACGCACAGGGGTGAACATCTCCTGCCCTGATAGCAGCTGGGGGAGGACTATCCTCCGTCTGGGAGCGCTTTGGCACGGGCGAGGTGCTCACGGCAGTACCGCTGCTTGTTGAGAGTAAAAGCGATACGCGCTTCACGTCAAAAAGTCGTATAACACCAGAAAACGTCGCCAGATTTGTCGCTAGTCGCTTTTTAGAAAAAAAGTCGCTAAGGGGGTCTGAAAACTCGCTAAATATAGCGACAAAGTCGCTAAGTTAGCAACACTGGTCATGAAGCCGAACTGGTCTGAAACCCGGACACGCACCCAGCTTTAACCCTCCTGTCATCCTTTAAAAAACTTACGTCCATCACCCTAGAGGCCGTTTTCTGCCACGCCCCATAAAGTGCTATAAAAATATTATATATTCATATTTTTTTCCACTTTAAATTAGCCAATCTTTTAAAACTACTTCTCCCTGAAATATTCATATAAAGTTTTAATTATATTTCGGGGGTTTTAACCCTTTAAATCGCAGTTTAATTACATGAGCGCACTGTTTTTATAGCCCCAAAAAACGAAAAAACTAAATATTTTCCATAAAAAACATTTGAAGTAATATTTGACTTTTATTATAATTAGGCCTTTGGATGGTCCAAAGATTCGCACCAACATTTGTTTTGATCCAGCATTATTTTTTTTACAGGGGCAAATTAAAAGAAAAACTTACGTCCATCACCCTAGAGGCCGTTTTCTGCCACGCCCCAAAAAGTGCTATAAAAATATTATATATTCATATTTTTTTCCACTTTAAATTAGCCAATCTTTTAAAACTACTTCTCCCTGAAATATTCATATAAAGTTTTAATTATATTTCGGGGGTTTTAACCCTTTAAATCGCAGTTTAATTACATGAGCGCACTGTTTTTATAGCCCCAAAAAACAAAAAAACTAAATATTTTCCATAAAAAACATTTGAAGTAATATTTGACTTTTATTATAATTAGGCCTTTGGATGGTCCAAAGATTCGCACCAACATTTGTTTTGATCCAGCATTATTTTTAATGCAGGGGCAAATTAAAAGAAAAACTTACGTCCATCGCCCTAGTGGCCGTTTTCTGCCACGCCCCAAAAAGTGCTATAAAAAGATTATATATTCATATTTTCTTCCACTTTAAATTAGCCAATCTTTTAAAACTACTTCTCCCTGAAATATTCATGTAAAGTTTTAATTATATTTCGGGGGTTTTAACCCTTTAAATCGCAGTTTAATTACATGAGCGCACCATTTTTATAGCCCCAAAAAACAAAAAAACTAAATATTTTCCATAAAAAACATTTGAAGTAATATTTGACTTTTATTATAATTAGGCCTTTGGATGGTCCAAAGATTCGCACCAACATTTGTTTTGATCCAGCATTATTTTTAATGCAGGGGCAAATTAAAAGAAAAACTTACGTCCATCGCCCTAGTGGCCGTTTTCTGCCACGCCCCAAAAAGTGCTATAAAAAGATTATATATTCATATTTTCTTCCACTTTAAATTAGCCAATCTTTTACAACTACTTCTCCCTGAAATATTCATGTAAAGTTTTAATTATATTTCGGGGGTTTTAACCCTTTAAATCGCAGTTTAATTACATGAGCGCACCATTTTTATAGCCCCAAAAAACAAAAAAACTAAATATTTTCCATAAAAAACATTTGAAGTAATATTTGACTTTTATTATAATTAGGCCTTTGGATGGTCCAAAGATTCGCACCAACATTTGTTTTGATCCAGCATTATTTTTTTTGCAGGGGCACAGGAAATTCAATATAATGGTATATTATGGTTTTTCACTTTTTCCCCACTAAATGCTTTTTTCCTTGTTGTGTTCTAAAATAAAATGAAAAAAAATATGTAAATGAAAATACAAGATCAGTTTGAACCAGAAAAAAACTTTTATTTTGAACAATGAACATGAACATTTATGTTTTTGGGAACGAGAAAGATATAAGTAAGAAAGAGCGAGGGAGAGGGGAAGAGCATATGTGGAGGTGTGTGGAGGTGTGGTGTGTATGTGGAGGTGTCAGAGTCCTCAGTTGACGCAGAGGCTGCAAATGACCAGAAGGTGGTCCTTACATGTGGACTTCCCGCATTTGCAGCAGGTGGTGACGACACGTTTCTTTTTCTCATGGCAGAAGTCGCACTGTCTCCTGCCCTTGGAATTGGGGATCAGGGCGGGGTCTGCAGCAGCACTCTGCACTCTCGTCACGATGTCTGCAGCACCTGATGAGCGGGGAAGGCGTGTTCGCTTCAGTATGTGTGGGTTTACTAAAGCTTCACCCACTTCTTCAGCATACAGCCTCCGTTTGTAATTTTTCTGCTGTTTCCAGGATGGGTCGATAGCTGTCCACAGCACGTAGGAGTTGTAGAGTGACACGTCCAGCAGGTTGTGGAAGAGTGCCACTGGCCAGCGATTAGTTATCCTCCTACAGGAATAGGTGCCGACAACCTAAAAAAAAAAAAAAAAAACCCCACACAAAAAACAGAAAATCAAACCTATGTATATTTTACAAAAGAATATATGAGCAAGAATGAATAAATCTGTGCGTAACTGATGCGTAATGACACCTACCTTGTCAAGGTTGTCGACACCACCTTTGCACCGATTGTAATCTTGTATGATTACTGGCTTTCGCTTCCCTTCCTCGCTCACATCCGGAGAGCGGTGTTTTGTGCTCATCAAGAGCACATTTTTGCCACGTCGGGGGATATAAGAGACAAGAGTGTGGGTGAGCGTGAAGGCGAAGGCGGACGACAAGACCGCTCTCCCTCTTGTCTGGAGCAATCGAGGTGGAAGCTCCGGCTTATTTCTCCTAATCGTGCCGACTAGGGCCAGTTTCCTCCTCAGCAGCTCTTCTGCCAGGGCAAAGGACGTGAAAAAATTGTCACATGTCACCACGTTTCCCTGGAGCCCCTCTGTTAGCTCCAGAGCAACCCGCATCCCCTGGTTCACCTCCGCGCGATCGCCAGTTTTGCCGGTGTATACCTGGAGTCTCCAGGCGTAGGAGGTTTCCACGTCGCATACAGCCCATATTTTTAGACCGTACCTTGCTGGCTTCGTTGGTATATATTGCTTGAACTTGCACCTTCCTCGGAACGGGACGAGCTGTTCATCAACACAAATGTCTCTCCCTGGGTTGAAGAGCAGCTCCAGGCGATTCGTCCACAAATCCCACACCTTGCGGAAGGCAGCCAGCTTGTCCTGACGGCGTCGGGGTCGGGAAAGCTTATCATCAAAACGAAGCGCCCCGCCGATTTGATGGAAACGCTTGTGGGACATGGTGGCTCGAAAAATATCCCGTCCGCATTTATCATCCCAGAGGCTGAGAGACGATTCGTGTCTTGACCGGTAAACACCGGCCAAGATGAGCAGCCCAACATAAGCACGCAATTCATCACAGTCCATGTCTCGCCAGCCGGCGACTGCGCGTCTCCCGTGCAGATTTGTCATGGCCACCGTGTGCTGCACAATTTCGTCTGTGAAGAGGAGTGCAAAGCTGGATGCCGGGTCCCTGATTCGGGCGGCGGCGTAGTGTGTCGGTCCTGGGGTGACATTTGTAGCTGCAGGAACATAGCGGAGGGTCTCCGTATGTGTGGGGGACCACACGATTTTGCCATTTTTTGCAGTCCATTCCGGAGCTGCTTCCTCCGTCTCCATCTCCCCTTCGCTCTCAGCGTCAGATATTTCTTCATGGGAACTGGACTCCAGCTGCTCTAGCTCCACAGAATTATCCGTTTCCTCTCCATCATCCTCGGAGGAGGATGAGCAGCTATCCTGGCACTCAGAGTCCAGGACCATTTCCAACACTTCATCTGTGCTATAATATCTTGCCATCCTGAAAATGACTACTCCCGCTCTACTGCTCATTCTTATAACCTCTGCTGCATTGCACCTGCATAAACAATTTGAGCCCGCAGACAAAATAAAGTCTAATTTGGTTTTGGCCCCTGCTTTTATGTTTATTTTGTTTATATCGCAGGGTGGCCTTCAAAGAGAGGAAAGACTTTTGAAGTTAGACACAGACACACTTATTTTTCTCTTTCTTTTTTAATTTTTTTAGGCATAAAGACCTTTATTTTACATTTTTTAAACTTACACACCATTGTCTAAGACTGTTAGTGACACAGAATTATCATTTATTTGAGCAGAAAGTCTATGGAATAAATACAGGATTTACTCCATTGCCGTCACTTGCCCAAAAGTGGGAAAATGGCGCCACCCAGTGGACAAATATAAAAATTACAATTTCAAGGCCCTGAGTCCTCATTGACATCCAAAGCAAAAAAAAAAAAAAAAATCATATAATAATAATTTTGGGATGAAAAATAGCGTTTATAATGGTTGTCAATGGGACACAAAACGGCACAAGGAAGTTGGGTGTGGGGATTTTTGCTGCTCAGCCATTTTAGGCTGATTTAATAAATTCACACCGAAATTAAAAAAAAAAATTAAAAAAAAAATCCTTTGGCAAGTTTGGTTATATTCCACTGAACACAGTGGAAATGGCTTGAATTTAAAACCAGAAAGGAGCACAAAAAGGTGCCAGGATGACAGGAGGGTTAACATCGCTCTGTGTTTTTGGCTAGCTTGGTGTTAGCATGCTGTCTGTGCAGATACTTACAAAGAGCTTAAGCTGTGTTTGCAGCATAATGCGGATGTTTCTGTCCCTGTTGCAGTTTCCACTCTACCATTGCGCCGTTGTCAGTTTTTGCAATAAAAATAACGTCCATATTTCCACCCTCGAGACCTGTATCGATGGACCTTCTCTCACAGAAACCGAAATAAGCCGACTGTAACAAACACACGTAAACAAAAACGCACTTTTGTTTGATTTTTTTCTTTCTATCCACCTGGTACGCAGGTAACTGCAGCGCCTCCCCAGCACAAGTAACGACATACAGTAACTGTAAAGTAAGCAGTGAGTTTAGTGCAATGATGCGTCACATTATTAAGTTATTGAGACAGGTAATGTGATTACAGTATCTCGTTACTTTGTAATGCATCACAGCCAACACTGCTGGTGTGTGAGTGTTATAGTTATGAATATGAACGTGTGTTATGGAAAGTGAGAGTAGTGTAGAGTGCTGGGTGACCGGAGTCCATTCAGCATTTCTGCCTTTGAGCTGATGTTCTTAGAAAGAAACGGGGCAAAGATATTTCTGTAAGCTCTGGTGTTGAGCTGCATCATGGGAAATGTAGTATCCAGCAGTCACTTAGGGAGCAGAACTCAGAACATCTCAGCTCGGCCAACTTATTTTATGAGTCTGGTTTGTACTGCTTCATGTTCGGTGTTAAAAAAACTTTGAGTTTCTGTTTTCACAACACGATAAATTAAATCCTGGGGGTAGAAAATTGTCCCTGTGGCAAATTATTTTACTATGAGCATCTGGATCAGGCTTCATCCAAACTCACCACACTGCGGTCCGTCGCTACTTAGTCATGCAATCGCCAAATGACCAACTGGGATGACTGCAAACGCTCGTCATTATATGCTCTGGACGGTCACTGAGGATAACAGTAGTTTAGTCACACAGCTGGCCTGAGTGTCTCGTGCTTGCACGAGTCTTTGACGACCGTTTGGCTCCTCCTCTAAATATACAAAGAGGTGTTTTTATTCACCGATGACTGAGATTGTAGAGCTCCTCTCATTAGCTTGTAAAACAGACCTCAGTCCTGACGGCATGTTTATGTGTGTGCTTGAGTGTGTGAGCAGACCCAGTCGGTTCTAGATGTGGTTTAGCCATTTCCTCTGAGGAAAACTCTGTGGCTAACCTTTAAGGCCAGACAAGCAGCCGTGAGCTGTGATGAGTGTTACATCTGTCAGACAGGGTCAAAGTTTGCTCTCTACCGCTAAGGATCAGAGCCGACTACCAGCAGGTCTGTGCCAGAAATCAGGGCGGCCGGGCATATCTTTGAGAGAGAGGAGGACTCTACACATCCTGTCTCTCCAAGCTTAGAAATGAGCATTGAAGGAAAACAAAACACTGAGCCGAAGGCCTCTTGCATTTCCCTCCTACCAAGCCTGAGAATACCTCAATCCATCACTTTACAGTGCTTTCATATCAAAGTTTGTTTTTTCTGAAAGCAGAGACCGAGCAGGTTCTGGGCTCCTCAGAAATGATGTGTGTGTGTTTAATGATGTACTGAAGTGTGCTGGCAGCAGTAAGTAGTGTGTTTCTTTGTTCTTTTCTCTATCAGACCCAACGTGTGCGGCTCTCGCTTCCATTCATATTGCTGTCCAGGCTGGAAGACTCTGCCGGGAGGAAACCAGTGCATTGTTCGTAAGTTCCCCACATCGCAAAACTCAGCGGAGAAGAAGCAAATAGGCATAGCACGATTTGGTTTGTGTGATTATGTATGGTCACTAGAAGATCTACTCTCCTTTCCGCTCTGTCTTGGTCTTTGTCTCCAGCGATCTGCAGGAATTCTTGTGGTGATGGCTTCTGTTCCAGACCCAACATGTGTACCTGCTCGAATGGCCAGCTTTCCCCGAGCTGTGGAGCAGGAGGTCAGTATCTACACACACACACACATTTGATATGTATCAAACAGTATCGCCGTCACTGTTACACCACAACCAAAGCAGGATCCTTTCATGCTGCTTAAACCAAACTCTGCCACCTTGATGCCAAAGCAGAGACTGAGACCAGGAAACCTTTGCTTAATCTTCTGTTGTCCAGCTTTGGTGAGCCTCAGTGTTGTTAGCTGACAGGAGTGACGTCCTGTCCAGCGTTACCTTCCTATCAGCTCCAAACAGGCTGGTCATTCTTCTCTGTCCTCTGGCATCAACACAGCATTTCCCAGAGTTCTGCGTCTCACATGACGTTCCTTGTTTTTCAGACCATTCCTGGTAAACCGTGACTGTGTGGAAAATCCCAGCAGTTTCTGAAATACTCAGTGTGGCACCAACAAACATGACACATTCAAAGTCACCTTTCCTCCCCATTCGGAAGCTCAGTCTGAACTTCAGCAGATCATCACCACGTCTGCATACTTAAATAAACTGCTGCCATGTGATTGGCTGATTTGGCATTTGTATTAGGCAGCAGTAGATTAAGTAAATCAAACAAAGTCGTTTTCTCTCTTTGCCCAAAGATTAAAACCTCTGAAAACTCAATACACAGAATATCTAAGCAGGACGTAGAAAGCAGCGTCTTAGCATAAATATGAGAAAACCTGTCGAGTTATCAGAAGCAGAAAACCTTTAGCTGCTTCTGCAAATAGTCGAGTACCAGATTCATGTAAAATGACATCATGTAAGAGTCATTACTAGGGATGGGTATCGTTTAGGTTTTATCCGATACTGGTGCCAAACCGGTACTTTTGAAACGGTGCCGGTGCTTAAAGAATGGAGAACACAAAATTGGTCCAAAAACCTCTCATGTTCAGCTGTTTTTTTGTAAAAAGATAACAATGTTAGCCTTTTCTGCAGCTATGGGGCATATATGGTATCACTCTTGGCTGGAAGCAGCTTAAACAATGGAAAAAACACAAACTTTGTCCAAAAACCTCTCATGTTTAACTGTTTCCCACTTTTTCTTTGGTCATTTTAGCCTTTTTGTCCAGGGTGAAGGGAGTATCTGCCATCAAACAAGAAGACAGCCGCATGTAGCTATGATGGTGTTTGCTAGTTCACCTTACATGCATTAATGTAATAACGTGGTTAGCCTACTCAACGTAAATTACACACGAACAACATTAAGCTACTCACGCAGAGAAGAACGGCTGCTGCTGCATCATCATCCTCATCATTTCTGCTACACTGGCAGGGCTAGGGGCCAGGACTCTCCTCTTCGGGTTTTTGGGGGATGTTGCTAACTCCGGGTCGATAACAGGCACCACACCCGCAGTAGATGTGCTCGGTGTGAGGTCTCGCAGCAAGCTATCAAATACGGCGCATTTCTCGGCTTTTAAAAAAAACACTGTGCGTCGCCAGGTGTTTCATCAGATTTGAGGTGTTACCTCCTTTGACAGTATCACAGTATCAGCTTAAAGCACTTGTTGCAGCTGCTGAGTTTGCATCTTTTGCTGTGAAGTACAGCCAGACTTTGACCGCTTCGCCTTGGGCATTTTTAATCTGTAGCTCTGCTCTAAAAGAACGTACGTACCTGGACCCGCCTACTATTCTCGGAAACATAAAATGATTGGCTAGAATCTAAAGTGTGTCACAGCTCAGGAAAAAAAAGCACCGAAATGTGGCTGCTTTTCGGTCTGGTTACTACCGTTTATGTCAGAACATACCGGTACCATCATGGCACCGGATACCGGTACCCATCCCTAGTCATATGTATCTTGTATCAAGTCCTAAACATGAGGTGGTTTCTTTTTCTTCAAATTCAAGCCTTTTGCCTGAGAGCGTGACGTCCACTTGCATGTTTTCTTACTAGCACAAGCAAAACAATCAGCTGTCACTGTTATAATGGAAAGTGCAGAGATGGTGTATTTCCTCTGAATGGTTTCAGGCCTCACTTCACTCTTCTGTTCAAAGCTGTGAAGTGTTTCTTTTCCTTTGCCACACGTCTCTATCCCACCTTACTCTCACAGTCACACTCAGGCCCGTGTAATAGCAGCGTGTGGAGCCTGAGACTGCTCAGGTCACGGGGTTTGTCAGGATTACAGTGGAGAGTCTGGCTGCCCGGCTCAGTCGGCTGGATTAGTTACAGACCACTCAGGATGTGTGTTTGGAGCAAAGTGTTGTACTTCGCATACAGAGTGTGTGAAATCATGTTTGTCTTTATGAGATTACTGCACAGTGTGCGGCTTTTCAGTATAAAGTTAATACGTGCAAGACACACTGCAAACATTGTTGTTAAGCACCACTGTGGGAGCAAAAAAGTTGTGTCAGTGCGTGTTAAGTAGCACGCGGTGCGTTCAGCCTCATTGCTTTAGTGGGCCAAAGTCAGCTCATCAGTCACGCCCGGCCCTGCCAAAGTCTTTGCACATACTCACATTCCTGCAAGCCCACGAACACACGCTTAACGGTGCACACAGCGAGGCAGAGACACAAGAAGCTAATAGACAGAAAAATTAGTCTCACACACACAGTGGTCATCATTTGGCTCAGAGCTGTAAAACAGGATCTCTTCCCGCCATAAGTAACGATTAGGAGAAGGCTGGAGGGCGGGGCGAGGAAAACGTGCCTTTGACCCGTCTGGCAGAAGCACAGATGTGCAGTAAAATCTGTGCGTTGGCTATGAAGTCATGCTCCTCAGGGGCGTGGAAGTGAAGTGACTTCCTGTCACACTTCCCGAGCCGGGGTTACCCACGGCAACGGCCACAGGACCAGTTTACTGACAACTTTACAGCTCAGTGATTGGTTGATGGAAAAGGTGCTAAAACGGCGGAGCGTGTGACCGTGCAAGAACGTCCGCTGGCCTCTGTGGCTGCAGTAATCAGGGTCAAAGGTCAAACAACTTTATGGGCAGAGATGAGTCAGTTTGCCAAAGCGATCGAGGGTCATGTTGTAACTTGAGATCAAACATGAAGTTATAATCCTGCCAAAGCTTTCCTGACAGCTTCTCCTCCAGAAAGAAATGAACGAGTGATGAAGAAGAGCGTGCACAGAGGTCTGAATCAACTGGTAGGAGTTTGCATGTTCTTGTTGCTCCTCTTTGGAGAATCCAGCTTTGCCCCACAGTCATGAATCATTTGTGAACCAGCTGTAGGTGTAAGCGTGTCTCTGTCCACAGTGGATCCTGCTTTCACAGTCAGTGGTTGAACTGCTGCTTTCTGAGCGAGCAGACGAGAAAGCAGAGCCTGTGTGATTCCAAAATAAAGGCTGCTGCAGGAATCAGGCCTGCGTGGAATGAAAGCAGGAATTATTTTAAGTCAGCAGATAAGAAACGTTCTTAATCTTCAAAAAAGCTCTCAGCTGGAAGAAACTGGCTTTGTTTAGAAAATGTCACCTGAGCTGTAAAAAGGCTGTAACTTTGTTGACGTGTGATTTAAAAGAAACCGTCTTCATATGAGCTGTGGGGTCGCTGTTCCTCTGACAAGCTTCCAGCTGGTGACCCAATCAAAGAGAGGTCTGGTGTTGTATCTCTGTCCATAGTCGGTTATTAGGTTTGACTTGTTGAGCAAATTCTGCAGTTTAAAACGCTTTTTAACCCCAGCAGTCTCACAGGGCTCATCTACTCTGTGTGGCTGTCGTCCCAAATATGCAAACTCCCAAATTCAGCTTTGGCCAGAGTCCATCAGTTAACAGGATAATTCAGTGCAGTTGGAAACAAATTGCAGCTCTATGGAATTCCATTTTTAAATGCCAATTTCTCCGCCTTAATTATACGGCCCACTTCTAGCACCCCGGTCTCCAGAGTTATAGATAGTGTTTTTATGTTTCACGTCTTGCCTGTGGAACGCAGAGGTTTACACGAATTAGCAGCACAGTTGTGACTTCCTTCACGTGACGTGTCTGTGATGACTGTCCACACAGATGGCCGTGATATTTTTTAAATTCCTGGAATCTTGTGTTTGCCAGGAAACGAGGCCAGGCAGGATTTGGGAAACGTACACATGTCCAGAAGAAGGAATGTTGAATGTGTGTGAAAGCAGGCTGATCGAATAAATGAGTCACATTTATCGATAACCAGAAAGTACGTGTCACTTCCAGACAAGTCGCCCTTGTTAGCAGCCGAGCTCTGGCAGAGCAGCTGTGCTGGGTGTCTTTAATTAACCGTAATTACAGAATCGTTACCAGAGCTGATGCTGAGAAACAGCTGTCTCTGAGCTCTGGGGCTGGAGAGACGCAGATTTGATCAAGTCTCAGTCAGACATGGGTCATGTTTACATGATTATGTTTACATGGCTTAAAGAGCCACTATAGTCACATCTTTGTCTGACCTTTAAACTGCTCTCAGGTGACTGCCATGCTTTAACCAGCATTACAGTTTTTCTGGCTCATTTCTTTCAGCTTTGTTGAAGTTCACAGCTCCTGCATACAAAACATGCAAACCATGAAATCATTTGTTAAAATTACGGGTGGGCGATATAAACGATATACGATAGAAACGATATAAATTTGGCCAACGACAGATTTTGACTATATCGCTCTATCGCGATAGCGCATGTTGATGATGTCATCAAGCTGCGCCTGTTTTGGTCGAAAGCATCGCAGCGGCTAAAATCATTATCATCTGCAGATTATGGCGGGCGACAGTCACAGCAAAGAGATGAAGCACTTTTGAAATACGGAGAAAGCCAAAAACTGCGCTTTATCGAGTGGAAAAAAAGTTAGCGTTCATCCTCCAGCTTCACTGTGCTAATGCTATGCTAACATAGCTGTGTCGCTAGCAATCACGTGGCACAACATTATATACCAGGTAGTCCAACTTCAGTAACCCTGCAAACGTCACTGCTGTTTAGTTTTCTGTCTTCATTTATGTTGGAAGTGACAGCAGAGCTGTACGTTTGAATTAGTTTCAAAAATCTCTCAGAACATGGTATGAAATGTGTAGGTGTAAACTAGCGAGCTAACTTCCTGTTAACTAACTCCGTTAAATTTAATAAATTCTGTTTTCATGGATGTTAAACTTAATTGTTACACCTGGTAAAGCAGCAACGCTGATGATTTTATTAAAGATGAAAGAATTTAGACCGTTTTTAGCTCTCAGTGTTCGTTTGACTTTGGGACCTGAATCTGACGGAGTTTTGGACCCAGATTACTCCGTGAAGCTCCTCACTACGGCAGCCGTAATGCTCTGACAATCCATCAAGCAGTGCAGCTTACCAAAGTTAGACTAAAACATTTTTTAACAGATTTCTGCAGCCAAAATCGGTTCGAGGTCAGTAAGCACAACCAGAATTCATACATAAGGCACTCTCTCGATTTTTGAGAAAATTTAAGGATTTTAAGTCCTTATAGTGTGGAAAATACGTTATACAGAAGAAAAGAATATATCACGATATATATCGTTACCGCACGTGCTTCAAATTATATCGTGATATGAATTTTAGGCCATATTGCCCAGCCCTAGTTAAAATGACGTTTTTGCTTCAATGAATAAGTCAGTGCCACTAAAATGACAAATTCCTTTGACACTGTGCAAACGTAGGTAACCCAAATATTTAGATATTTTCTCTGAATGATCGAAGCTTTTACAGGATTTCCTGCATAATTACTTTTTTGATGATTTTTATGAGGAGAAATGACGACTATATATTAGCAAAAGTGACTCACTTTTCGATGCTGATGTCAAGAGTGCAGGTTTTCTTAGAGAACGAGCAGCCTATACCAGCTGCCCCAGGGCAACAGGTGGGGTACACCTGCCTGTTTCAGGGATAACACAGAGAGACAGACAACGAGTTAACCAAACCCCACTAACTGCATGTCCTTGGACTTTGGGAGGAACCCGGAAAGCATGAGGGGAGAAGATGGAAACGTCCCACAGAAAGATCCTCCCAAAGGTGGTTGCAACAAGCGCTAACCACCACGTGTCCGCGCTAACCACCACGTGTCCACGCTGCCCCGAAACTATCAACAGGAACAATGAAAAATTTACACGCTTATGTTTATTTTATTTATATAGCACATTTCATTACAACAGTAGCATTGGCCAGAGTGCTGCACACAGATACAAATTACACAGTAAAAGGACTTAAAACATTGATACAAAGTAACAACAAGAGTTGTTACTGATTCGAAGGATTTCAAACAGCTCAACTGCGTCTCAGGAGTTTTGTGCCAAAGCAACTGAGAAAAACTGTAACAGCTCCAGATTGTGGCACTGGTGTTGCAACCAGTGTGTGCTGTCTTTAATAAGAAGCAAAGCTGGAACCCACACAGGCAGATTTAGAGACTTATTGAGTAAATGATCCTGTAGTTATTCTGTCATGGAGGATATGTCTGAGTGTGTTTCATGGGAAACTGAGGTTGACTCGGCAGTAAAAACAGAAAAAGCATCCAAAGACAGTGATTTACGATACAGCTTGTCCCTGGTCAGTCACGTCTGTGCTAAAGAACCAGCACGATCATTCAGGCTTGAAACCAACATCATCCATGAAAGGAAAGAGTGCAGGCTTTGAAACCAGCCGCTCCTCTGCAGTTTCATCTTGCACAGAAGTGAGTCTCTGTGCTGTTTGGTGTAAAGTTTAAAAGTGCAAATAAAACAAAAGAGCTGTTCTTATTAACCCAACAACTGATTGATGACTCGAGGTACAGAACTAAACAAAAGTTGAGGAGGGTTATTTCCTGGAGCTCAAAGACTCCTTTGTGGTCGGAGCTGCTTTGAGAGCATCTTGTGCAACCTTTGTTTTCACTGCATCACGGGGACTTGTCACAGGTCTCTGGGGTGTTTGTAAATCAGGACACAACATAGCTATAAAGCACCTCAGTTTTCCATCACACTCCCGCTCAGCTCCAACACACACTCACACGCGAGCCTCGACTTCCTGTGTTTCTCAGATTCTCGTAAAAAACACCCAGATGTGCGCAGCTTACCGACGATACAACCAGAACACAGAAGCGCATTGTGCTGCCACAACCCTGCACCCCTGCTTCTTTGACACACACAGCCTCCCAATCATGTTGCTCTGCACGTGCAGCTTCCCATGCACGGGTCATTGGAGCAGACCATCTCTTTCCACCTGCAGGAGATGGAGTGTCATGAGGAGAAGCTATCCAATGAGATCATCTTCTGTGTCCAAATGTGGTCGTTCCTCTCCTCCTGCTCCTTCAGATGAGCTCCTGCAACAGAGAAAGCTCGTGACATGAAAGCGTACCTCCAGTGTCTCTCTGTTATCCTCCTGAGGATGATGAGCAGACAGAGAGCCTCACACTCCTGTTAGCCAAAGTCTTCCTGCTCTTCTTGGACCTATTTAAAAACATGTTTTTGTGAGGACCCTGAGTTCAGGGGGTTTTCTTCACGGTTTGTTTCATGGTGGGGAAAATTGTAATCACTGACTGCAGTCATTATTTATGATTCACATGACTGCTTGTATTGCTGGCCTTGCAGACAGTTGCTGTAATCTTCCATCTTGAAGGAAGGCGAGGTTGAAAGCTGGGAGCAAAGCCGTACCCGACTCCCTAAAGGATGAACAAGAAGAACGTTGATAGACAGAGGCAGCCCACTAGTACACTGACCTGTAAACGCAGGCTCCTCCAGAGTCCAAACTATTTGCTTTAATTTATCACCGTGTGTTGCTACGAGGAGCCGTCCAGACAGAACGAGCTTCTGCCAGGTCTGTGCACGGAGCCTGCCAGGAGCTGCACGTGAGAAAGCGAACTGGGACTTCTAGATGCATTCAATCTATGGAACAAATGAGAGCTTTGTGAACCATTCCCGTGAAAAATACCTCGCCTTTTTCCAAAACGGCACAGGATCCAAGGATTCGTGCCGTTGTGCTTTGACTCATGTACACTAAACTTGTTGCTGCGCGAGTTTCCAGTAAGGCAGAAATCTCAAAATGAAAAGCCACCTCACAGCGTATTCCTTCATTATGATTCACACAAGGCATAGTTAGTGTGTTTGGGTACAGTCAGAGTAAGTGGGTGGATTATAGTGGCTGAAATACCTCCTGTTGGCAAGTGTGCAAACTCAGAAAGTCTCATTAGACAAAGTCAGCTCTGGGGAAGCTCAGTCATTTCCCCTCTGCTGCAGAGCGCTGCATGCCAGAAATGTTAAAGAGAGACAGACGCGCACAGACAGATGGAGGGAAGAGAGAGGAAATTAATGTTGAACTTAAGGTTTAGATAAAAACAGAAGAGCATGAAAGGCTCAGAGTTTATAGGGGAAGGAGGACTAGAGGACAATAAAATCAACTTTCGAGGCCCAATGAAGACGGTCAGGCTCTCTGCACGTCGGTGTCTCTGCTTTGCTACGTTCAGGCAGAAGCTGCCAGGAACGCCAATTAGCTGCTCTTAAGGAAGTGAGATTGTCACATTGAGCCTCTCAACCAAAGCAGTCTGACAGCCTGGAAGCTTTTTACAGAGACGCCACTTATGGCTCTTTTTTCGCACTCTTCTTCACACCCGGTTGGCTTTTGTTCTTCTTCTTTGCTTCCTGTGCGCTCTTCTCTTTGCTCCCTTCCCTCAGTTTTCTTTTCAGTAAATTCCTGACTGGCTGTAGCCTTCAGCTGGCCTGACATATCGCCTAACCCCAGCCCGTATGATTAGCTCCGGATTTGTAGCTTGGGGTGTTTTTGAACAGTGCATGTTAATCTGAACCCTCCACACATGTGTAAACTACCGACACGTGTAAAATCCATATTTAATTAAAATGCAGATGTTGAGACGGAGCTGCTGACGGGCCTTTCCTCTCTCTTACAGTTCAGTCCTGTAATGTCAGGTGTATGAACGGAGGCAGCTGCACCGAGGACTCCTGCTCGTGCACGAAAGGATACACCGGCAACCACTGTGGACAACGTGAGTGCAAAACTGCTGAGTCGGCGCGCCTGGGCGCGGGGCGGGGCGCTGTGCATGCACATATGTGTAACTTGCATTAGTGTCTTGTGTGTTTAGAAGAATGTTTGATATTCTTCAAGTCTGCAGAACTTTGGTTTTACACTCGAACCTCATAAGAACAGAAGCGAGGACGTTTGACGTTCACGCCAACAGGCCTGTTGCTGCTGAGCGTACAAGCAGAAGCATTCATTACAAACACAATATGTGGTCGTGACATTTCTATAAGAAACAAAGAATTAAAGCGAGTCTGTATTTCTCACTGGATCCATTTTTCCTGTCTCGGGCAGCTGTGTGTGAGAACGGCTGCCAGAACGGTGGGCGCTGCATCGGGCCCAACAGATGTGCCTGCGTCTACGGTTTCACTGGCCCGCAGTGCGAGAGAGGTGAGCACTCATTCTTACTGCTGTGTTTATGCTGTGTGAACTGATTCTCTTCCTTTGAGGAGGCCTTCAGATATGAATCCCTGCTCGGACTTTGGTGGGAAAACCACGAGGAACAAAGACAGTACCTCCTCTCGTCATGCTTGCTGTGGTTGAACGTGTTGTATGATATGATAATCTGTGTGCCTGCTTTTTGTTTCACGCCCAAAGACGCTGTTGAGATGATATGGGTAAATTAAGGTATTGTTTGTACACCTGCATTGATTCTCAGCAGCTACTTTAACACTGTAACAGAGTAAAATGGCTAAAAACTGAAAACAAGAGCTTTGTGTGTATTTGGCGTTTTATAATTCGAGCGGACCTCTTGGATTGGAGGAGCGATCTGTGTTTCGTCAATGCCCTTCATACCCACGCACATGCACTAATGTTAGGGAAGATATCAAACCAGGAAAGCTTTGATGTTGTGACTGAGTGTTGCTATCAGCAGAGCTGGTGAGACCTCAGGCTCTTCTGAGGTGACTTCATAGCTCAGACAGACAGCGGGTGTTTGTCCTGTGAACCGTATCCTGTGGTATGTGTGCTGTGGGGAGTGATGGCAGGGAAGTAAGTCCCACGGGCCACAGAAAGCTCGCCGTGGTCGATTTCTTAATTCCCAGTCGTGTCGTTACAGATGCTTTCTGTCACGTTACCTTTTGTTGACCTTCATCATCCACTTTTGTCTTTCTTCCTCCCATCTGCTGTTGGCCAGGATAACTTCTCATCCTTCTTGTGTGTGTGTGTGTGTGTGTGTGTGTGTGTGGGTATTAACATCTTCATGGGGACCAAAAATTGGTAGTTTACTATACTTGTGGGGACAAACTGCCAAAATCCTGGGTCCCCACAAGTTTGAAGCATTTTTGAGACTCAAAACGTGGTTTTGGTGTCAGGGTTACAATTAGGTTATGGTTAGGTTTAGGGCAGGGGTCAGGGTTAGGCATTCATTTTTGATGGTTGGGGTAAGCGGCTAGGGAAAGCATTATGTCAATGAGATGTCCCTACAAGGATATAAATACAAACGTGTGTGTGTGTGTGGCTTCTTTTGGACGACCCGTCAACTTGATCAGATCCTTTAAACACTTTTCCGACCGTGTTGAAAGTCTTGGTTCCTGTTTTCTTAGAGACTACAACACCGTCAGTGCTGAGTTTGTCAGCACAACATCTGGTCATAAAGACCCCCCCACACCAAAACAACCCCACAGCACTAAGAAAGGAAAGTTTCCTTATGGACTCGTCATGTTTCCTGATGAGAAGTGGGACACGGTAGGAAATCAGAGCAGGAGAAAGAGGGGCGATGGAGGAGAAGAGGATGGGTGGGCCGGGGTGAGAAGATGGACTCCCCAGCTGTGTACACACAGGCTGTTGGGGGTGGGGGGTAAATGTTTTCCTTGTTAAAGGAGTCGGGGGACCGACGCACTTTAAGGAAATCACAAGAGAAAAGCTTACAAGTGTTTTGGTGCCTTGTAGCTGCTTCAGATTGAAAGTAATAGTAATAGTAAAAGTAATAGAGTAACAGGGAATCTTATTAGTACGAGACATGAAGAGTGAAGCTGGGATGAAGGTTGAAGTTCAGGTATTAGAGTTTACATTAATTTTTAACTTCCTTTGTAAACCCTTAAAGCAAAATGACTTCATATATATATATATGTGTGTATTTGTGTGTATTTGTGTGAGTCCATGCATCCATGAGCTGTCGAGTGGCGATGGCAGCAGGATAAACATCTCATGTTGTTGACCCCAGCAACACGTTCCAGCACCTCCTGGGGGGAGCCTGAGGCGTTCCCACGCCAGACGAATAAATAATCGCTCCACAGGGTTGTGGATCTACCCCAGGGTCTCCTCCCAGTTGGGCGTGTCCGGAAAACTTCCAAAGGGATGCGCCTAAGATGCATCCTAACTACTAAAACTAAAACTACCTCCTTTGATACTGAGCAGCAGCGGTTGTCCTCCATGACACCAGGTTGATGATGGATGGGGCAGTGTTGTCACACTGACCGTAACAATAATTTAAAGTCCGAAAACTTTCCTGCAAGTCTGAGCAGTAATTTTTTAATTGAGTTTGGCCTGAAAAGGCCACAGTGTCCCTGGTGTGCGCTCGCCATGAGGCTGCATGCGGTTTTAGAGTTTGTGTAACTGAGGCCATGAGTCAGTAGATTTACTGTGTGATGCAGTGAGACTGCTGATGAGCTGTGATTATGAAGGGAGTGAAAGTCAACCAGTATGGGTGAACGCCGTGTGTGACGGGCTCATGGGAAGCCCCGGCGGGCGTGGGAGCGTGAGCTCGTGCAGCTATGTGCGAACAGCCTACGCTCGAGGTCTGGGGATCATCTGCACAGTCGCCTGTGTACCCATATATCTGTCCGAGCAGGGAAACCTGCAGCGTCATGTGAGTTAATGTTTGGCTATAACGTCGATGAGCTTGACATGAACACACAACGTTAACCGTGTGGTCATCCTTTGTGTTCACACATGATGCACAGTAAGAACGAGCTGAGTCTGAAACTTTGTGCCTCCTCTGTTCCAGGTCTGGTCCAGTCTGTCGGTCTCTGCAGACCTATAAAGGCTCAAACGCCAGTTTGTCTCCAGCCCAAATATAATAAGAATCACAGAGGAGCAATTTTGTACATCAGCGAGTGTTGACGTCATTTGAGGTGCTGGAATTGTAGGAAGTTGTGCTATTTCTGTTCTATTGATTCTGGATAAGAGCGGACAGAACATGGCTGGACAGGATGGCTGCACCGCTGGGCGTGTGGGGGCGCTGGAGCAGGCACGGGGGGAAAATATCCCCCGGTGACAGTTTAGCGAGAGTCAGCCACTTTGGAGCCCGGCTAAGTTTGACCTGCAGAAAGCCTTTTAATGGTGCATTTTTACTTCTGCAGTAAAAGATAAAATAAATCGAACCACTAAGGAGCAAATATCAGCCAAGAGGCCAGAAAACTGCTAAAAATGTGCAAACTCTGTGAACTCTGGCGTAACCAATCCTGTCCTTCATCCAGATACTTTTTATGGTTACATGTTCTGAGTGAACTCATCCTGTATTTATTAAACATAATTAGGACTGTCACGTTTCACTAGCTGTTTTAGTGTCTGCTTTCATGGGGGCGCTAGATGTAACGATCCATCTCATTCATATCAGCATTTAAGTATCGCTGCTCCGTAGTGGTGGGCGGGGGCCGCCTCTGATTGGCTAGTTGAAAAATGGACCGATTTAGTTTTGCTCCAGACTCTACAAAGACTCTTCCACTGCTGAGGAAGGAGAGCGGCTCATGAATGGCAGCTGTTGATGCAGATTAGAGCCCACTTGACTGACTCTGGCAGCAGCTCTGTTTGCATTCATGAGACTGAGGATTATTGTTCCACTGTTAGACAAGTTTCCTAAAGCAGACTCAAATACTGTAGCTGCAGAAGTCCAAACACATTGTACAGTACAATGGGCGCGATATAGAAACAATAACAGGAAGTGCAGCATCCACAGCCTCTCCTGGATACTGGCTGTGTGAGCTGTGCCTTTACACACTTGAGGCAAAAGGCTATCAGATCTTGAACGCTGAGGGCTTATCTCTCCCTCTGCCATTCTCCCACAGTTGTTGGCCTTTCTTGTGTGTGTTCAACATTTAGTCACGTTTGAGCGGCTGCTTCTTCAGTGTGGAAGAAATGAAAGGAGCAGGCTCCTTAAAGAATCATTACGGCTAAAGGAAAAGAGCGATTTCAGGCCTGTTGATAATGGCACTGATAAGACTAACAGAGACTGCTATGGTTGGCCGGGAGACACGGACAGACATGCTCACAATCACACGCATGCAAACAAACAAGCCCACACATTTGAATCATTTATTTACATCCACATCAGCAGAAGGACACACAAACAAAACGCTGCAATCAGAAATTCCACAAGACCCGCCAGACGTGTGCTCCACACACACACACACACACACACACACACACACACACACACACACACACACACACACACACACACACACACACAGCTGGTTTTCATATCTCTGTGGGGACATCTAATTGGCATAAGGCTTTCCCTAGCCGCTTACCCTAACCATCAAAAATGAACGCCTAACCATAACCATAACCTAATTGTAACCCTGACACTACAACCTCATTTTGAGTCCCAAAAATGTCTTCAGACTCGTGGGGACGGGCACTTTGGTCCCTACCAGTATCCGGTCGTTCACTCTGACGTCACTAGCCGTGTCTGGGCCTAAACTCCGCTGCAGGTCCATATATCAAACGATCACTATGGCATTACTGAGAGTTAAAAACTGTCCAAAGTCTTTCATCTTTAATAAAATGATCAGCGTTCTGCTCTACCAGGTGTAACAATTGAGTTTAACATCCGGGCATCCGTGAAAACGGAAGTTATGACATTTAACGGAGTTAGAAGTTAGCAGGAAGTTAGCTCGCTAGCTTAAATACAATATAGCATGTCCTGACTGCGGGGTTTTGGAAACAAATTCAAACGTACAGCTCTGTTATCACTTCCAACATAAATGAAGACAGAAAACTAAACAGCAGTGACGTTTGCAGGGTTACTTAGGTTTGGCTAGCTGGTATATAATGATGTGCTACGTGACCGCTAGCGACACAGCTATGTTAGCATAGCATAAACAAGCTAACTTTTTTTCACTCGATAAAAGTTAACGTGAGTGTTCTCGGTGGTCAGGAACAAATGTAATCGCATGGCAGGATGCTGTAAAAGGACCAAACTTCAGCCAGGAGAACAACTGAGATAATCCATCCACAATACGAGGTTAGTCATTCATATACTGCTGCATGGGCTGGGCTGTAGTTACATCATAAGGTTTTAAAAACTGAGCTTAAATATATGATTAGCGGTAATAAAAGCCGAGGGAGGTCAACAGTGATCACTGACTGTTTTAGGAGCTTTTTGAGATTAAATAGAAGAAAATACAAAACATTAAACATGTTAACAACACAAAAGCATATTAAACGCAGACTACTTTAGGAAGTAGGATTCGTCACGTCATCACTTAACGACTGGATAGTAAACATCCAAAGTTTGGTCCCCACAAAGATATGTAAACACGCGCACATACACATTCAAAGGCTTTTGTATACACGCTTTATTCATTTGACTTGTTGAACTCCTGTCATAGGCAAGTATGTATAAATAATAATAGCCTGATTTCCATGAAAAAAAACCTACTGGGTTTCTTATTTTCCCAGACTTTGCCTCCTGGGAGTTTTATAAATACTTCAGCGATTATTAATGAGTCTGAAATGAGATTTTTTTTCTTCCCTTGTGCCATTTCTCTTCCCCTCTCTTTCCCCCCAGTGCTCAGGCCTGTGCCCTCTTCATCTCTGTGATCCTATAGTTGGAGACAGTTGGTGGGAAAATGTTTGCCTAGAGTGCTTTAAGTCCCAGACAGGATTTACTAATAAAACAAGATCATATGTGAAAGCTTGCACTCTGTTAACAGTGTTTGATGGCTGACTGTATAAGCCAACAGAGGTGGAAGTGCAACAGTCACATTAAGCAGACTCTGAGCTAATAGACGGACACACTGCTGGTGACAAACTGAAGCAAGTTCACGAGCCGTCCTAACAGGAGAGTAAAGTAAAGTGAGTGAACGTAGCATCCGTAGCATGTGTGGATGAAACAGGAGATTTCAGAGTCCCTTGGTACTGGATTTAGGAGTAAGGAGTGAGGACAGCAGGATGTTTTTATCTGTTCATCTTTCTGAGCTTTAATTAGATGAAATTGCTTCCAAATGTTGTCAGCCAGACATGTTCAGGATTTTCTCTCCCGTCCAAACCAGTGCTCATGCTTTCATGTGTCTACTAAACGTACATGTATACACCGATGACATCACGCTCTGACACACATGTTGGACTCTCGGCTGAATGCTTGAGGCTATTTTTTTGTTTCCAAATTCGACAAACAAAACCCTGAACACATGGCTCGCACACACACACACACACACACACACACACACACACACACACACACACACACACAGGAGAGCTCTATTCACCGGTACTCTTTCCAGCTAAGCTGTGATTGCTGCTCCAGTCTTGGCTAAACGCTGCAGCTCGTGCAGATGTTGTGTTTTCCATCATGTACACAGACAAGCAGACACATTCTTGTGCGTTAATGTGTGTCAGAGACAGACAACAGTGGGGCATTGCTTGAGAAAGAATGTGCATGCATAGATATTTAATTTAGCACACACGAATACGCTGATGAACTTGGCCACTGCGTTTGGCTATGCAGTGTTGTTCGATGATTCGAGCGTGAGAGAGTCGATTTAGTTTTGATGCAGGGACAAAATTAAACACAGGAGGCTGGAAGACTTTTATTTTTTATTTGGATTTTCTTCCTTTTGTTTCTTTTTTAATGTCAATTTAAACAGTTTGGTTTTAACGGGTAAAGCAGTCGGAATATGTTTGCTTTTCTTATCTGTCTTTCAACTCGCTGTGTGTGTGTGTGTGTGTGTGTGAAGCTATTCTTCTATGTCACAGTTGTTCAGAAACCAGTATTTTTGACAAAGTGTTATTAGTTAGACCTTTATCATTGATTGCACTGGATTTATTGACAAAAATGTAAATGATAAATTCCCAGCAGCTTTATTCTTTTTCTGTTTTATTCATTTTTAATCTGGAATTAAATGTGCATTTTCTGTTGTGCACAGAGGCGTTTGCACGCATCGTGTTGCTTTAGAGCTAACCATGAGAAAAATGCATCACATACAGTCGGCCATGTGACACCAGGTCACGTGAAGATGAAAGCTCAAAGAGCAGATGAGGGAGGCGAGCAGGAAGCCGACTAGAGTGAAAGACAAACAGAGCTAAAGTAGACAAAGAGAAACGAAGACAGATGGGTGAGAGTTGCAAACTGCTGCGTGCTCAGTTTGACCTACTTTCTGCTCTTTTTTTTTTGCCTCTCCTACTTTTTGGCCCATTCTCTGTCATCCCCTTTCATACGGCACAAGGAACGAATAAGGGCAATAAGACTGGAGAATGACAGCCACCACTTCTCCAATCCTCCAATCTTTCATCTCGTTTTGTCCTTCAGAGCTGAGCGGGCAGCTCTCTGTCTCAACCATACAGTTAGCCTTTCATTTCATAGTTAGTCAATCTAACAATCTGCTTCTTTTTCTCTCGTACTTTTCTTTTAATGAAGGCTATATTAAGTTTGGCGCCACTGCAGAGAACTTAATAGGCTTTCTCCCACAAGAGAAGCAATCATTAGGCTGTGACTGAGGGGACGAACATCGTGTTGCTGAAATGGTTTCAGCGTGAGCTCACCGAGTCTGCGAAGTGCAGTTAACAAGATTATGCATTTAGACTGGCAGGCAGCAGTGCAGCACGAGAGTAATCATTGCTTTTCTGGTGCAATTATTTTTGCCGGTGTTACCATGTGTGTGTAGTCTAGAAAAATACATGCATGTCCAAAAACAAAGGCAAAAAGCTGCACGAGTCAGCCTGACGTCTGCGATGCTCGTGTTCATTTCAAACACAACATTAGTGTCGGTCATTAGCAGCAATGTGTTTTTGCACAGCCAAAATAAAAGGCATTGTCCCCACGATAGATTACAGAAGTGTTCAAAGGCCCTTTCATTTCTTCTGTGGTGGTTATTTAGCTGGTTGAGTCATAGCTGTGACGGAAATTATAAGCTGCACTGTTTAGCCTGCTGTCAGCTCCTGGTTAAAGAGCTGAAACGTGCTTCAGTTTGTCCGCTGAATGTGGTTCTAATAGAAGCAGAAGTTGTTCTTATCAGATTGCCAAATTCCTGCTGAGTGAAACCGCTTTTACAGCCTGATGTAAGCAAATTTAATAAGCTAATGTTTGAAATCTTGAAATCTGAACCTGTTTTAGTGGAACCAAGCCTCCTGTTGTTTATCGAAAGTCTTGGACTCCTAAACTTGTCTCCTCTTGTTTTTAAGCCAGTGCTCGATACGTTTAAAGAAACTAAACTGCAGGCGTGTGTTTGAAAGGCAAGTCATCAAAATGTTGCACCAAAATGTAGTAAACAAAGAGAAGCAGGAAGAAGTGAAAAGACTTGCAGGAAACATACCTCCTCCATTTAGAAATGTCTCATTAGTGTACTGTGTGGTTTCATTTAATCCTGCACCAGATGTGCTGCAGGAAATGAATCACTGCTTAATCAATGAAGTATTAGGTCAGCCACCAATTAACCAAGGATTGATCTCACTGTTGAACTGCAGACTACAGGACGGGGCCATGCTTCACCCAGGTGAACAACCAGATGTGTCAGGGCCAGCTCAGTGGAATCGTCTGCACCAAAACTCTGTGCTGCGCTACCATTGGCCGAGCGTGGGGCCACCCCTGCGAGCAGTGTCCTGCCCAGCCCCACCCCTGCAGACGAGGCTTCATACCCAACATCCGCACTGGAGCCTGCCAAGGTCAGCCCTCGCTCTCTCTCTTCTTGTATACACACCTGGCAGAACGTCTTCACCGCTTCATGTTAACAGAGATGAAAAAGGACGCACGTAATAACACACGCACGCACGCAGACGCACACACAGCACGATAAACATCCAAACCATCACTTTATCCATCATCGTCTCAGCTGTACAACATCCTCAGACTAGTGATAACAGCACACAGCGTGTTTACATGTACACAGGAGTCCGGATACGAGCTTAATTTAGCTGAAGCTGTCCGTGCGGTGACGCCGCACGTGTAACGGGCCACGAACGGTAAAGGACAGGAGTCGACCGACACGTCGTTTGGTTGTTTTGAACTATTTGCTCCAAATGTGTGACATGCTGAGGAAATAAAGCCTCAGCCTGTCAGTTTATTAGTTGCACAGTCCTAATGGGAAAAACTTTGAGGAAAGTTCAAACACCGTTTTGTTTTTTTCCAAATGAAAGCGATTTGTCCTGATAGTGAACCAGATTTGGTGCATCCACAACCTAATAAGCTACGACGGCTTCAGTGAAACAGGAAGTTTCATTTTATTAGAATATATGAAGGATCATTAACCACTTAGAGGCAGCTCCATTATGTAAAAGGAGGATCTTTTAAACATGATGGCTCAACAACACGTGAAGGTTTGTTTTCTAGTGAGGTACTAAATGCATGTAGTGAGAACAAAATGAATGAAATGAGGCTTTTATTTTGGCTAATGCACGAGCTGTATACAAGGAGGGACGCACAAAAGGGAACACAACCAAACAATTCAATTCAATTCAATTCAATTCAATTCAATTCAATTCAATTCAATTCAATTCAATTCAATTCAATTCAATTCAATTCAATTTTATTTATATAGCGCCAAATCACAACAAAAGTCGCCTCAAGGCGCTTCATAGATACAGAGAAAAACCCAACAATCATATGACCCCCTATGAGCAGCACTTTGGCGACAGTGGGAAGGAAAAACTCCCTTTTAACAGGAAGAAACCTCCAGCAGAACCAGGCTCAGGGAGGGGCGGGGCCATCTGCTGTGATTGGTTGGGGTGAGAGAAGGAAGACAGGATAAAGACATGCTGTGGAAGAGAGACAGAGGTTAATAACAGATATGATTCAATGCAGAGAGGTCTGTTAACACATAGTGAGTGAGAAAGGTGACTGGAAAGGAAAAACTCAATGCATCATGGGAATCCCCCGGCAGCCTACATCTATTGCAGCATAACTAAGGGAGGATTCAGGGTCACCTGGTCCAGCCCTAACTATATGCTTTAGCAAAAAGGAAAGTTTGAAGCCTAATCTTGAAAGTAGAGATAGTGTCTGTCTCCTGAATCCAAACTGGAAGCTGGTTCCACAGAAGAGGGGCCTGAAAACTGAAGGCTCTCCCTCCCATTCTACTTTTAAATACTCTAGGAACAACAAGTAGGCCTGCAGAGCGAGAGCGAAGTGCTCTAATAGGGTGACAGGGTGACAACCTGACAGCGACACACACGAGGGAGCAGAATACACGTGAAAACCATCAATGCAAGGTGACGCAGTTACAAACACAGAGGAACAACAGCAAACGAAGCTTCAAACAGGAAGTAGACCAGAAGTGAATACCAAACACAGAGATTCATGCTAAACATCATATAAAGACAGGAAAACACTGGAGAAGCTGGAATAACAAACAGAATCAAAACACAGACAGAAACAAACTCTGAGACATTTCAAACTAAAAGTCCAATTCACCAATCCCAGGGTTAGGATCCGCTCACAGCCACAGCGAGACAAAGAGCAAAGAATCTGCACAGAGGATGGAGCCTTATTTAGGGAACGGGAATGTCTTCAGCTTTCAATGAAAGCAAACTGCTTCCACCGAGAGCTGCACCCTCACAAAGCATCCACATGTATCCCTTTGACATTACTGCTCTTTAACACATGCAGTGTAGACACAACACAGAGATAAAATCAGGCGAGCAGAGCGACAGTAACATGAACGGAGAGTCCCCCTCTTTGATCGACACCCCCTCAGATAAAACCAGACTCCCTCTGCGTGCATGTCTTATAACCTGAGGCCTTCTCCATGTATGCCTCATGTGGAGGTCACTGCACAATGATCACAGTCAGGCCCTTTGTTGCTTCATCCTGCTGGGACAGTGTAGACTAGAATTTAAATATATATTTAAATTTAATATAATTTAGTGCTAAACTCAGCTAAAGCCTTAAACCTAATAACTGACAGGATGCATGTAGATGCTTGTTGTTTAGCTGCAGCTTTATTTCTTTACAGCTTCAACCAGCTGTGTGCAGATGCAGTTTTTGCTAGTTTCGCCTCTGTCAGGTGACGTAGTGCAGCGGTCTCCAACCTTTTTTATGCCACGGACCGGTTTATGCCCGACAATATTTTCATGGACCGGCCTTTAAGGTGTTGCGGATAAATACAACAGAATAAAACTAGTACCGGTACCGAAAAAAAGAAGATTTATTCATAACACACGTGAAAAGACCCAGGAAAACCGAGTAAATGATAAAAACGATAACAAAATAACACTGAAAACCGATAAAAAGCCTGAAAACTATACATTTCACACCTGAGCCTCAACTCTCACGGCCCGGTACCAAACGACTCACGGACCGGTACCGGTCCGAGGCCCGGGGGTTGGGGACCGCTGACATAGTGCATCGCTTGTAGAGCAGAGCAAGGCCCAGAAAGTCCAGAAGTGTCAGAGTGCAGGTAGATGCTTACGGTAAGTATTCAGCTTTATTTTAGATTTATAGGCCTAGTGTGTCTGATGAGATGGTAATTCCACAGTTCACTCATCTACACGTATAATTGTCTTATTTATGGGGTAACTGGCAAATGTAAAGGATGTGGAACCAGTCATTGATTTCCATCGAGCTCCTCAGCCTCCTTTCTTTTGTTGCCAGGTTGCTCATGTGTCACTGACTCCTCTCCAGGAGTCTGTCTGTGCTTCCATCTCTCTCAGAATATCTGTTTCTGTCTTTTTCTTGTCTTTGACTCACTCACACACTAAAGATACCTCATGGCCAGAGCGCCAGGAGCAGCGTCTGTCTGGCAGCAGCACAAAGCACACATGACTCTGAATCCAAATGTAAGGACTGAGCTCCAGGCTCCGCGTCAGGATGTTGGCCAGTAGCTTTCTTTCTCAGCCTGAGCCACGGAGAGCTCATTAACAGTAGATCTGAAACTGTTTCCCATTAAAGCAGCACTGTATGCAGATTTATTCATGTTGCTCAGTGTTTTTGAGGGGTTAGCCACTCACGGTGCTCTGACTCTACTTAGCGTCGGCCCCAGACAACATCAGAGGTATTCCCATTTGTATGTTTTTATGTTGAAAGGAGTACGCCCACTGACATGTTCCCAATACTGGTAAAAGTGACTCACATTGAATGCTGGGAAAATGTACATTTAAAAAGCCATTTCCTGTTCAGGCAGGAGCTGAAGCGGGTCTTTCTGGATGTGGTCTCAGACTCTGCAGCCGCTGCCAAGTCAGTGCCTGTTTTAACTCATTCGCTTAGCAGAAAGAAAAACCAGAGGAGAGTTACAGCGAGAGAGTATTTGAGACACAAAAAGATCCTTTGAGCCGTCATTCACTGATACCATGAACGCTGCATCTTGCAGATTTCATCTTTATAAGACGCTGTGCCTCCCAAACTTTGGGGACTCCAGTAATCACTACAACCTTTGTTCTCGTGTGCGTTTGCTTGTCGTTCATTTCAGTGTCTTTGCTTCCTTTTTGTAGATGTGGACGAGTGCCAGGCAGTGCCAGGGCTGTGCTCTGGGGGCAACTGCATCAATACCGTCGGCTCTTATGAATGTAAATGCCCTGCTGGCCACCGCCAGAGCGAAACCACCCACAAATGTGAAGGTAAGTAAGTAAGAGTTAAGAATATTTTAGAACGACTGTATGAAAAAATCTGCATAAATAAAGTGAGCAGCGAGTAAGTCGGATGAGTTCCCGTCTATCTTTCTTAAGCGTTCTTGAGCAAGGCATTGTTTTCCTCCTGAGTTCATGGTGCTAATCTGCATCTACTGGCTACAGATAATATAATACATTACAGATAATTTTACAGTGAGGCAGTCGAGACTTTACGATAACTCCGGGTTTGCTGGGACAAACCTCCACAGGCGCTTTAAAAGTGTGTCCAAAGTTAAAGTAGTCCTGACATGTGCACATAAAAACACACTGAAGCACGTGCACGCACACAAGCTCACATTACAGCGTGTTGATTGGAATTTAAACGATGCCCAGGCTAAACAGTCGGATCGTTAGCGAGGCGGGGGTTGTGTCTGTTGGACCGAAGCCGATTCGTAGTCGTCTGAGAGGATTACAGAAACAGTTTGAGCCAGATGATTTTACTCTGCTGAACAAGACCGCGGGTCAGCGTGTGAATCATTGTCCTGCTTTATGAGCAGCAGCAGATACCAGAAGAACACAACTGCTTATATTTGCCCACCTTCACATTCATGAGAGGCAGTTACCGTCACGCACAAAAAGTAATTTATGTCTCCGTGAACGGAGCGGGAAATGGGGCGGATGAGTCACAGACGTGATTTTAGCGAAGCGCCAGCTCAGCTCAGGATTTACAGTGAGAAGAGAAGGAGCTTGAATTTATTGAAGCAGGATGTATGAAACACCTGAGGCAGGGGTGGGAACTCCAGGCCTCGAGGGCCGGTGTCCTGCAGGGTTTAGATCTCACCCTGGATCAACACACCTGAATCACATGATCAGTTCATTCCCAGGCCTCTGGAGAACGTCAGGACATGTTGAGGAGGTTGTTTAAATCAGCTGTGTTGGATCAAGGACGCATCAAAAACCTGCAGGACACCGGCCCTCAAGGCCTGGAGTTGGACACCCCTGTTCAGGTTTATGAAGGTGGACACAAAAAACCCCATAATCTTAGATTTAGCAACTCTTTGTAACCTTTTTGTCACCAACTGTTGACAGTTATCATATCTCCCCATGGCCTGTTAGACTGGGATTTGGCCCGTGGGGAATATGTGGTGTAGCAGTGCAGCCTGGGTAAAATAATCACACAACTGAAAATGTGTCTAATGAACTCCAGTAGTTGTGACTTGTGACCTATAAGCAGATGATCATCTTAAATTTGAATTAACATCTACTACCCTTGATTTAGCCTGATACTGACCATGAACACCACAGCCTGCTCTGCACCCGTCCCAACAGGATGCATCACTGCAACCTTTCACCTCATTTTAGGGTTTATTCTACGGTTGTAGGGTTGGGTAACCCTAACCCCACGTATTTTATCTTTATTTATCTTATTCTTATTTCCTTTTGTTGCTCCCTGTCCGTCCGTGTCACACACTTACATTCTTGCTAGCTTCTGTACCTCTAGCTTGTGGACGTGTTGTGGGTCCAGCTGCACAGAAACTGTTTGTATGTTTTGTGATATTTGTTGAGCTGTTTGAAAAATGTGAAACTACCTGCTGGTTAGAAATACGCGCTTATCCTCTGTACTTCTGGCTGGAGCCTTGAACCAGATGCTAAAGTTTCACGACCACAACTTTATTGACATCTGCAGCATGAACGCAGCGATGAGAAGAGAAAAGGAGCCGAGTGTAAACTGTGGTACTGGTCAAAGCACCACAAGAGTTCCCACCAAATATTTCCCATTTTAAAATCAGATCATAGAAAGCATAGATGACCACCAAGACACAATGTAATCTGATTACTCAGACCTCTCATTGATGTGGCCTGGGAGACATTTGATCAGATATTTATTGTGAAAGCAGCCTGCTGCTTGTCTGGCAACAGCCTGCCTGAGACTTTGGGACTGAAGCAGTAACAGAATATGAGTAAGATCATAATAAAAGCAGGTGACAGAAATTAAATCGGTTTTATCCTCAGAAAAAAGCTGAAATAAGGCGTGTCGTGTGAAACAAACGACTACTTTTGGTCTTATTATGAAATTATTTTGAAATTTGGTTGAAAAACGAGCCCTCGTGTTGTTTTGTTGTTTTCATTATTTATATTGCCGTTCGTTTGTTTGACTCATGCAGAGTGAAGGAGTAAGAGTTTAGTGTTTGCAAAGCTTGTAAAAAACAAAAGGACAATTGTGGCGTAGAGCTGGGCGATATATCGAGTTTTTAAAAAATATCGATATATTTTTATACGAGATATAAGATGTGACAATATCCTTTATATCGATATAGTCTATGTTACGTTATAATTATACTTGTGGAGCCGCAAATTTGCCTCTCTTTCGTCCACTTTTCTCTTTACACAACGTTACTCGGCCTCGCCTCTCCTTCACTGAACACAACTCCCCCTCCTCCCCCATCGCTTCACCTGCAGGCAGAGACAAGATGGACACGGCAAATCTCCGTTAACGAGTTACTGCGCATCGCCCCGTGTGTGGGGCTGGACGCCATCAATGTGTTAGCTAGCTAACCACGCTAACGAGCTAACCACGCTAACGCCATGCAGCCCAGAGGCGCTGCACAGCCTAAAATCCTTTCATTTTCTCAAAAGCTGACAGCGCGCCTTATGTATGAATTCTGGTTGTGCTTGATGGCCGCGAACCGATTTTATGTGGTACACAGCGCTCAGCAATCTGTCAAAAAATGTTTTAGTACGACTTTGGTAAGCTACGGTGCTGCACCGGTTGATGGATTGTCAGAGCATTACGGCTACCGAGGAGCCTCGCGGAGTGATACGTACTGTGCTTCAACGTAATATTACCCTACTGTGTATAAGGACCATAAATGGCACCTGTTAAGAGACGTGGTTACGACGAGGATTTCAAACTCAAGGCTGTCAGTCACGCAGTAGAACTTGGGAACAGAGCAGCTGTGAAATCTGTCTTTGTTATTATGCTCATCGTCTGTTAGTTTACATTTTGACTGCACAATTGTGAGCTTTTTGTTATGCACAAAAACAACATTGTTTTCTTTTATTTATGGAGCATTATTATTTAATAAATGCTGATAATTTATTTTTGAGTAAATTTTTGTACATCTACGCTCTATGTTAATAAAAGTGCCTGTGTGACATCTGGGACACAGCTTTGACTAAGAACTCTCTTTTTGTTCTTACTTTATGGCTTTAAAAAAATATATCGAGATATATATCTTATATCGCCGTCCAGGTAAAAAATATCGAGATATGAATTTTGGGTCATATCGCCCAGCCCTATTGTGGCGTGTACGTCGCGGATTCGCAGGAAACCCGTGTTTAGTGAAATCTCCCTCACAATCAGACCAGATCCTGTGGGAGCGGCTTTTATCGAACAAGCGGCCACAATGAGAGCTTTCATTGTTAGAGGAGTCGTGTTTGGAGCGGTTAAGATGTCGTGGGTGCCACACAGTACCTGAACCCACCGGGACACCTGTTGTTGAGCTCGGTCGGCTCTTTACCCTCCGTACCCTGTTTCTGCCTCGCCTTTCATTTTTCTTCCATAAATACGGTGGAAAGGCTTTGGCTCAAAACCAGCTGTTAGTGCTGAACAAAGAAACGCTGAACAGTTGGGAGACATAATCACTGCACAGAGACTCACTGTTGCCCTCAGATTCACATGCATTTACTCTGGTTTTCACATATAAAAGTCGCGATTAGATTAAAAAATGAATATCACTCTCCAGCTTATCTACATGTCTGTGGGAGTTTTTCTCACGGACACACAGTCGTGCACACAGTCGTGCACACACAGTCGTGCACACAGTCGTGCACATGTCTCGATGGCTGTTCGCAGACATTTATTCAGGTGACACACGTTTCCTGTCACACACACAGGCAGTCCCTGAAGCGCTGTTTCTGCGTGGAGTCATGTCTGGCTTGCTGTTGCTGACGTAAGCTTTATTTGCCAGGGCTTTTACAGCCTCACCTCGGCCTCCTGCCTCTGCTGTCAGCGGGGGGAGGACGGCCTGTAGCTGCACACTGAGACGCAGGCACAGAGAGACAAAGGGGATTTAAGTTACACGCTTCACACCTGCAAAGACAAACACTTTTCTAGCTGATCGCATTCAGCACACTCACTTGTGCATTACTGCACGAGCTGATGCTGTAATTATAGCGAGCGTTGGCGCAGTGATTACATATATGGATAAATAAGCGTAACACACCATAAAACTTTGGGCTCCCTCATCATGGAGCAACAAGGACTCTCTCACAGAATAATACATGAATTTATTCTCTTTGCTTATTTCACACACTTACTGGCAGCCAGGCTGGAGGCTCGGGTGGCAGTGCAGGCTGTCCACCAACAGCTCTTTCTGCTTAACCATGGCCACGACACTGAATGTAAGAGCGAAGGAGACGTGCATGAAAAGGTTCTGTGTTCCCAGCCTGTGATTGTTGTTCTTAGTTTCTTCTGTTTGTTTGATATTTTGTAATCTGATTGGTTGTTTTGATGTTACCTTGACGCATTGGTCCTTCTCCGAGCCGTGTGGTTTACTGTGCGATTGCTCCTGCTATTTACACGTTTGGCTGATGAGCTCGAGTTTTAGCCAGAACAGAACAAACCAGAAGTGAAGTCATTCCACTTTGTCAGGCTGCAGATCCATTTGGTTTGCTTCAGTTTCCCCCGAGGGAGAAACTCTCGCTCCAGTGTAATAAACTTTTACTGCAGCGTGCTACTGCATCCTAACAAAGAACCGAACATGTGAACATCAGCAGATGTGCTGCACGATCAGATGAACCGAGGTATTTATGATGTAACGGCCTCTTTCAGACGTCGACGAATGCAGCACGGTTCCCGGCGTGTGTGACGGAGGAGAATGCACCAACACCGCCGGCAGCTACGTCTGCACCTGCCCGCGAGGCTACATCTCCAGCACAGATGGCTCCAGATGTGTGGGTGAGTCACACATAAACAGTTTCGACGTTTCTTTCTCTGACAGTTGTGCACTTCCTCGCCCCCTGGCTCGCTAAGAGCTCCACATCTGGCTGGTAACCTCCCTCCCTCCTTCGCCGCTTCCTGTGAGTGGAGTTCTGGTGAATCGAGCGGCCTGTGGTCGCCATGTGCGGGAAAACAAACTTACACACATTATTTGTCCTTGACAGCATTAGTCTGCTCTAATGTTAGCATCCCTGTGACTCACACACACAGTAACAAACTGACATGTCGAGTCAGACTCTGGAGTGTTAACGGAGACCGTCTGGACGAGGATGAGCAAAAATGCAAACAGTTGATATTTTATTCTCATAAGACTTATGAGCCTCGTAATATGATTTACCTGTGAAAGTGGCCTCTCTATGCAACATCATGTTAAGAATCAGTGTGTGATGATCAGAGTTGGGCAGTAACGCATAACTAATTAACGAGTAAAGTAAGGGATTACTATTGCAAAAACAGTAATTAGATTACCGTTACTTTCCCGTAGGAACGCTGCGTTACTGCGTTACTAAAACCGTGATTTTTTTGCGAGAATGTCTCATGACAGTGACGTAAGCGAGTGCGACGTTCGTGACAACAGCTGTGTGCAGATCAACAATGGATCATATATCGAGTGCAGAGAGAGTATGAGCGTGCAGCGTTTAAAGCGTGGAAGTACTGACCTTACTTTGAGTTTGATTCCATAAAAAGTGACAAAAACATTAGTGTCCGTTGTGCGTGGGAAGAAAACTTCTTTTTACAGCGAAAAAACCCCTAAACTTCCAAACAAGCACCGAGTAGCTACGACGTAATGGGAAACTCACAGAGAAACTCGCGGATTCTTCCACTGACCGCTGCACACCTGCACCAGGGTAACCCTCCGCCTACCCCACTCCTGCTTTACAGGTGAAAATAGAGCAACAGGACCGCTAGTCTTTGACTTTATTTATTTTCTGCTGTGTTTTACTTGCATCTATTTGAAAGACTGAGTGTAAACACAAAAAATATTTTATTTTATGTGCTGGAATGTGCAGAAAATAGGTTTAAATGTTAAACTAATTTCTTCCAGTCAGAGAATGTTGCAGATAATTAAATGTTTGCTTGATGCATAAAGTTAAAAGATTAAAACGAATAAAACAAGTTTTAAAAAGAGACTTTTCCATTTGATTACATTTTGTATGATGATTATGCAGAAAAAGTAGAATTGGGCTGAAAGATCTATCACTTTATCACCTATTCAGGCTGTAAATCGTGTTTTTAAAAAGTAACTAAGTAATTAATTACTTTTGAAAATAAGTAATCAGTAAAGTAATGGGATTACTTTTTTGGGGAAGTAATCAGTAATTAGTTACTGATTACTTTTTTCAAGTAACTTGACCAACACTGGTGATGATGTGACAAAACTGCAAACTGGGGCACTTTCATGATTAAATATGAGCGAGTACAAAGTTAATATAGTCACGTTTTCTGCTGCTTTCCCATATGCACTCCCCTACAACCCCCCCCCCCCCCCCCCCCATATGGAGCTACAGTGAAACGCAGCAGGCATTAATATGTCCTGTTGCTCCAAAGCGGACGACTCACCGTCAGCCTGTCTGACAATTTCAAACATCAGAGGGAAAAGCAGCCTCTTTGCTTCCATCGAGCTTTCTTAAATGTAACATTCCTATATTTAAGTTATTTCCTAGTTTCACATATGTCATCCATCATCCGTGGAAGGTATTTGGCTCGCTGACTTTGTTTTGGAAAAAGTGGAGCTTTGTGTGAAAATGTCAAGAAGAGCCTCGTGCAGATGTGTGCAGATGTGCAGATGTGTGCAGATGTGTGCAGATGTGTGCATCAGCGCATACACAGAGCGCGGGCTGATGTCACAGGTAGAGAGCTCGCAGTCATGTAGGGGATTGTTGAGCATCAAAGCTGTGGCCTCTAAAGTCAGGACTGAGAAGTGAAATGTGCGTCCTGCACGTTTCCAAAGCTAATCGATACGTGTGCTTCGGCCTCCATCACTCAGAGAGAAATGTGGTTTCTTTAGCTCGGTCAGCGTGTTCGTCGCTCCGGCAGGAGTGTGAGAGTACATGAAAAAGGGGTCGTGCACGTGTCTGTGGTATGTTTGCATTACACTGACTCAGTGCTCCAGTCACCCAATTCAGTCGTTCTCCATCTGTTTGTCTTCATACGAGGCCATTTCTCTCTCTTTCTCACTTTGAGCCCCGTTATTCTCCTTTCCCCTAAAGTAAGACATTACTCTCTCACCGTCCTTCTTCTGCCTGAAGCATGGCTCGCACCACAGCTCGCACCACAGCTCGCTCCCTCAGCTCCGTGATTTACTCTGGAGCGGTGCTCCTTTTATCTATAAGTGGAACAGTTACAGTGGAATATCCTCACACTCCCATCCTCCTCCCTCCATCCCTCTGACATCCACATCCTGAGCCTTACTTCTGTGGGTTGCGGTTTGATGTTGGTCTTGCTCCTGTGCATCCTTGGAAAGGCTCGATTGAGAGGAAACCAAGAGGAGATCAGTAAACTTCAACCAATCAAAACTGGGCTTAAAAACAAAAGACAAGCTTGTTGTGACTGCTGGACTCTCGGCTCCACACATGATCTCTTTGGTTTTTGTGGTTAGAGTAAACTCACAGGAGTGAATCCTTTTACAGAGCCTCCTGCTCGCTCGCGCTCGTGTTTTAGAAGCAGCACGTTTGTTCTCGTCTCTGTTGGATGCTCTGTGCTGTGATGCACCGCTGGGACCTGTTGGGGCCGCTGACAGTAATCAGAGCCTAATGCGCCGTCACACGGTGAGAGTTTGGACGAGAAAAGAAGACCTGTCCAGTCAGTCAGTCTGTAAAAACACCTCCCAAATGAAAGCACATGCTCGTGCACTGGAGCAACACTAGTGAGCAAACCAACATCTGGATCCAATCGAAGTCATCACCATCCTCATCAGCACCTCCCCGCTCCCTTTCTCCTCCACCGTGCCTGAAGCTCCGCCTTCTGGATCTTATAGTTTGTGGAGCTGGTTGCGTGCACTGTGTGGAAAAGCATATATAAGGTAAACGTCAGTGCTGCTGTAACCATGAGCCTGCGTGCTGTATGTGTGCTCGCAGACGCAGCACCGCATGTTCTTTCTAATTGGCAAGAACGGCGCCACATGGAACCGATTAATTGCAGACTGCTGGCTCATTAGTGAGTTAATCGACCTGCATCCTCCCTCACCCCCTGACCCCCACCCTGCTCCCTTTCCTTTTCTTAAACATCTCCTTAAAAATGACACTTTGCCCTGATTTTTTCCCGACCTTTGGTTTTTGTTTCCCCCTCAGTCACCTCCTTACATACGCTCATTGAAGCCCCGCCCCCATCCTGCCCCATTGACCTTGACCTGGCCGACTGTAACAAATAAGACCTCTTTTTTGGAGGCCCTTCAGATGCCTGCTGTTAGTTGAAAGCCCAGGCAACCTTTCCCACTGCTAACCTATAAAGAAACTTCCTCCCAGGCACCACACAGAGGGCAGCACAATCGTAACTCAGCGGCCAAAGCTTTGTTTTGCTGTCCTGTTTGCATGAAGTCTTTAAGTTGTTGCTGTTGTTGTCTCTTTCTGCAGATCAGCGAGCGGGAACTTGTTTCTCTGCTCTGGCAAACGGTCGCTGCGCTGCAGATCTGACCGGTCAGTACACCAAGATGCAGTGCTGCTGTGAGACGGGACGATGCTGGGCTCTAGGGCAGATCCCTGAGATGTGTCCCGTCAGAGGCTCTGGTGAGTATATGTGACAGCAAAGAGGACACGTCTCTCATGTTTTAGTTCAGCTCATTTGTATTCATATAGACACAACACAGTCACCTCGAGGTGCTTCGTGTTGTGAGGAAAAGGTTTTACAAGAATGGAGAGAATCACAATCAAATGACTACAAACAAGCACTTGTCAAGGGTGGGAAGGAAAACCTCCCTTTAAACAGGAAGAGACCCAGGCTCAGGGAGGGGCGGGGCCTGAGCTCCTTCCTGAGCCTGGTTCTACCAGAGGTTTCTTCCTCCCCACTGTCGCCAAAGCGCTTGCTCATATGGTTGTTGGGTTTTTCTCTGTATGTGTTGTTGTAGGGTCTACTTTACAATAGAAAGCGCCTTGAGGCGACTGTTGATGTGATTTGGTGCTGTATCAATAAAGTTGAATTGAAACAGAATCGCTGTGACTGGTTGGGTGTGAGGAGACAGGACAAAGGACACGCTGTGGATCCAGACAATAATAATAACTACTGATTAAATGCAGAGAGCTGCGTAAACACAAAGACTGATAAAGAAACACCCAGTGCATCATGGGAATCCCCCAGCAGCCGCCTGTTGCAGCATGACGGCTCCAGCTCTGACTAAGCTTTAAAAAAGCCTCATCTTAAAGGTAGAGATGGCGTCCTTCTCCCAAACTGGGAGCTGTGGTCTGGAAGCTGGAGGCTCTGGAAGCTGGAGGCTCTGTTAGCAACGCTTCTTAGAGAGTTTTTAGGAGAAGCTGATAATAACAAATACATGTTGGCTCATTCTGTGAGATACATGTGAGATTAAAATAAGGAGAAACCATCCAGCACCTGCAGCACAGTCACACTAAACAAGCGTGAGGCTGTTTTGAGTTTGTGTTGCAGCTCTGACACAAAGGTGAGGGCATCATCCACTGATGAGCATGATGTCATGAACAAAGAAGCATGGAAAGTACTTATGTGGAGATAATTACCCATCATCCCCTGCTCCAGCTGCATGAGATGAGACCCAGACTCTTTACAGAGTGCTCGCTCTCTTCCCCCGAAAACTTCGGCTCGTGTGTTTTGATTTATCGGGACTTCCCAAACTAAGAGGTTAACATTTGTCCACGTTAACTGCTAAAAAGCACGTGTGCATACACAGCTGCATGTCTATTATGTGCGTGTCGTTTTCATCATATTACTCGGTCAGGTTTTACTCGCTGGCCTCACTGCAGCTGAAGGAAGCGGATATTTCAGGTGGATCCACTCAGCAGCTTTAACCCTTTAAAGCCGGTCAGAGCAGCACGCTCTGTTTTGCGTAACTATTTTTAAATCCCGGTAGCTCTGCAACCACGTGAGCTAGCACAATAATTTTTTTGCATATGAAACCGGAGGAGTTGTACTTACATCTTATGCCATCAGCTTGTCCTCGGTCACAGTTTCCTTCCACATATAGTTGTGCAAAAACTGCATAAAAAGCACTTGAAGCAACAAAAACATAATATTCCAGAAACACGCTTTGCCGATCCGATCAGCTGTTCGTAACACTTCCTACGTCCATCAGCACGAACTTTTGCATGTCCGCCATGACCTGCCCGAAACCGGAAGTGACGTCATTTTGCGGAAATGTAGTTTTTTACCATCAGGACCTCATGAGCCTATACTGGTGTTTTTAAAAGTTATGTTTGACTTTCTGACTTTCTGTGTGGTTTCTGGGATGCTTAGGACTCATATTGCTGCTGGAAATAGTTTATTTTGATGCAGATGCTGCTTTTTTGCAGATTTGCATCATAATATTTATTTTCGTTTTTCCTGCAGTGTATAAAAATTGGTGTATTTCAAAAATAAAACTATGAAGGCACTCAAAATAAATTTCCTGTGGTGGGAAACTATTTTGTGCAACTTTTTTGTATTTACAGTTTTGAGGGATAAGCCTCTTAAATTTCTCTAACTAGAAATATATGTTAAAAAAACAAAAACCATTTTCAATTTTTTTGTAGTTTATTGCACTTTTTTGCAATTTATGTAATTACTATGCACTTAATGCAGACATATTATTAAAATTTAGGCTATAATGTTTGTATTGATGTATAGCAACTTGAAATGCTCCCAAAAATGGCTCCACAGCAGGTAAACATATAATATCAGCTCTGGCGGACTTGGTTCTATGGTCTTAAAGGGTTAAGCAGTCGAGGCCTTTCAGTCCACATCGCTGTAATAATCCACGTAAATGGTTTTTCTTGGCTCTCTGAATCAAACAGCTGATCTGTGCTCTGCTTCTCTGGTAGATGAGTTCAGGCGTCTGTGTATTGTGGGCGTCCCTCAAGTACACGGTTTCTCTCAACACCACAATGGACACTACCCCTATGGATTCAAGTTCCCCAACGGCAACGGTAACGGAGGGATCGGCAACGGAGGAGGAACGTTTGGGAACAACGGGGGAGGAACATTTGGGAACAACGGAGGAGGAACGTTTGGGAACAACGGAGGAAGCGTGCAGCACATAAGTCTGTCCCTCTGTGCATCTGATTCTTCTAACTGAGATGTAGATGATGTCTGCTTCACGGCTTTTTGTCTTCTCAGGCACCGTTACTGTGAATGAAACGGTGGACGTGTGCAAACACTTCACCAACCTGTGTCTGAACGGACGCTGCATCCCAACGCCGACCAGCTACCGCTGCGAGTGCAACATGGGCTATAAACAGGATGTTCGCGGGGAGTGCATTGGTAAGAAACACGCTGCATGCTGTGGAGGGTCCATGCAGCGCCGCAGTTAACTGCGTGCACTGCACTGCCATCTTCTGCCAGTCTAAGGAACTCGATTCAAACGTGGGTCTGAAATGTGAAGCGTGGTGTTCGTGTATTCTGACCTTTCTTATCTTATTTTCCCGCTCCAGATGTGGATGAATGTGTGAGTAATCCATGTGTCAATGGAGACTGTGTCAACACAGATGGATCGTACCACTGCAAGTGCCACGAGGGGTATCAGGGAACCCCCACCAAACAGGCCTGCATTGGTATGTCTGTGAAAACAGAGTCATATCAGAAAATCTGTGTTTTCCTTTCAGGTTTTTTACTTTCAGAGAGCATTGAAGGAGCCGTCTTTCTTTTTTAAGATATCGATGAGTGTATTGTGAACGGAGTGATGTGTCGCAATGGGCGCTGCGTCAACACTGAAGGAAGCTTTCAGTGCATCTGTAATGCTGGCTTTGAGCTCACGCCTGATGGAAAGAACTGCATTGGTAAGGAGCAAAAGCAGAGAAGGCTGAAGCTCACATAAGCCAGCAGCTCCATGAACGTTTCCTCTCGTCCGCTCTAGATCACGACGAATGCGCCACCACCAACATGTGTCTGAACGGCATGTGCATCAACGAGGACGGCAGCTTCAAGTGCATCTGCAAGCCAGGCTTTGCACTTGCACCCAGCGGGCGCTACTGCACCGGTATGTCGGTTTATTAAGTACAAACGCAGACTAACAGTCTGCCAAAGACGTTCTGCTTCGAAACGGCGATGACAGATTTGGTGTTGTTTGAAATTCTGCAGATTCTCCGTTGACCTTTTGAAGTTTTGCTTCAGTAGTCAGAGTATTTGAGGCTTCCCCCAAAATGCTTTCATGCAGAGCCCAGAAAAAGAAAGATTGATGAATTTCTGAATATCTGTCGAGAGATTTTGTCTTCAGCATTCAAGAGGAGCCGCCATTCCCGTGACGATTGTACCCAGTGTTGCCAACATTTAGCGAGTTTTCAGACCCCCTAGCGACTTTTTTACTAAAGTCGCTAAAAAAAGACGTGAAAGCGCATATCGCTTTTACTCCCAACAAGCAGCGGGTGCTGTAACGCAGTCAGTTCTTCTTTTACTCTTATGCTGTTTTTGTGGATCACAAGGTTTAAAACTACTTATAAACACACACACACAAAGTAACTCCACCAGAGTGCCTATTTCGGGTCACTTTTGCCGGTCCAAGCCCGGGTAAAGGAGCAGGGTTGGAATTGTGACATTAAAAAAACAATAATTGCTAAAAGAAATTTAATTTGTAGTTCTAAATAAATTCTAAATGCATTTAAGACGTTTTTTACTCACTTTATGTCTCGTCCACGATGTTATTTCTCTCTCCAGCAGCGTAGGTTACAATTACATTAGCATAACCAATTATGCAAATTAGGTGATGACGTCATTTAGCGACTTCTAGCGACTTTTAGGACAGCCAATAGCGATTTTCCTTACTGAGGAGTTGGCAACACTGATCGTACCGTAGCACAGCGAGCGCTCGCACGGCCAAAACACGGCTAAACCAGATCATCTAAACTCGTGTGGCCTCGTTCTGTCTTCATGTACCTGCAGACTCTGAGAGTTTATTACAAATTTATCACCAACAACAAGATTTTCATCTTCAGTCCCAAACATCAAACTAAACCAACACTTTTTATTCTTTTTTCATCGCCGTATACAGCAGGACAAAATAACTCTGCATGCACGAAAAGAACATTTGAAGTAGCTGTGAGAGAGTGATGCAAACAAATCATTCTGCAGGAAACCGGTTGTAATTCTGGTTGTTGTAGTCTTGTATGACAAACTGAGCCGATGTGATGCACCGTCTCTCTGCCAGATATCGATGAGTGTCAGACACCCGGCATTTGCATGAACGGCCGCTGCATCAACTCTGAGGGCTCCTTCCGCTGCGAGTGCCCGCCGGGCCTGGCTGTCGACGTGGATGGTCGAGTGTGCGTGGACACACACATGCGGACCACCTGCTACGGCGCCATCAAGATGGGCACGTGCTCGCGCCCGTTCCCAGGCGCAGTGACCAAGTCGGAGTGCTGCTGTGCCAATCCGGAACATGGCTTTGGGGAGCCTTGCCAGCCTTGCCCTGCCAGAAACTCAGGTTTGGTTCATCTTACGCTTGATTAGCAGTTATGGTCTAAATGATAACGTTGCTCGCAGCCGAACATTCAGCTCAAATCTAATTTTCATCACATCCTTTCTGCCCAGCTGAGTTCCAGGCCGTGTGCAGCAGTGGCATCGGCATCACAGCTGATGGCAGGGGTGAGCAGGACGTTTGAAAGTAACCACAGTGTTGTTAAAAAATCTTCAGCATCATCTGAATAAAATATGATGTTTCCCAGATATCAATGAGTGCGCCTTGGACCCGGACATCTGCCAGAACGGCATCTGTGAGAACCTGAGGGGAAGCTACCGTTGCATCTGCAACGCCGGCTACGAGTCTGACACCAGTGGCAAGAACTGTGTTGGTGAGTCGGTCTGTGCTGTGCTTTTCAAAGTTAGCTGTGCTTTCGGTGAGCCGAGAGGAGCAGCAGCGTATAGAAACTCATTTTTGAACACAACGTTTCTACTTTCGCAGTTTCAGCTGTTAGATACATGAAAATGTCAAAAAAGAAATAACTGAACAGCTTAAATCTCTGCACAAACATGAATGTGTCGGATATAAGCTGTTGTTCTCTACGACACTGACAGGCCAGAGCGAGAGCAGCTCACGTTAGCTCAGCTGGTACATGTCAGAGAGTAGGGATGGGTATCGTTTAGGTTTATCCGATACCGGTGCCAAACCGGTACTTTTGAAACGGTGCCGGTGCTTAAACGGTGCTCAAACCGGTGCTTAAAGAATGGAGAACACAAACTTTATCCAAAAACCTCTCATGTTCAGCTGTTTTTTTGTAAAAAGATAACAATGTTAGCCTTTTCTGCAGCTATGGGGCATATATGGTATCACTCTTGGCTGGAAGCAGCTTAAACAATGGAAAAAACACAAACTTTGTCCAAAAACCTCTCATGTTTAGCTGTTTTCCACTTTTTCTTTGGTCATTTTAGCCTTTTTGTCCAGGGTGAAGGGAGTATCTGCCATCAAACAAGAAGACAGCTGCATGTAGCTATGATGGTGTTTGCTAGTTCACCTTACATGCATTAATGTAATAACGTGGTTAGCCTACTCAACGTAAATTACACACGAACAACATTAAGCTACTCACGCAGAGAAGAACGGCTGCTGCTGCATCATCATCCTCATCATTTCTGCTACACTGGCAGGGCTAGGGGCCAGGACTCTCCTCTTCGGGTTTTTGGGGGATGTTGCTAACTCCGGGTCGATAACAGGCACCACACCCGCAGTAGATGTGCTCGGTGTGAGGTCTCGCAGCAAGCTATCAAATACGGCGCATTTCTCGTCTTTTAAAAAACGCTATGCGTCGCCAGGTGTTTCATCAGATTTGAGGTGTTACCTCCTTTGACAGTATCACAGTATCAGCTTAAAGCACTTGTTGCAGCTGCTGAGTTTGCATCTTTTGCTGTGAAGTACAGCCAGACTTTGACCGCTTCACCTTGGGCATTTTTAATCTGTAGCTCTGCTCTAAAAGAACGTACGTACCTGGACCCGCCTACTATCCTCGGAAACTTAAAATGATTGGCTAGAATCTAAAGTGTATCACAGCTCAGGAAAAAAAAAAGCACCGAAATGTGGCTGCTTTTCGGTCTGGTTACTACCGTTTATGTCAGAACTGGTGCCATCATTGCACCAGATACCGGTACCCATCCCTATCAGAGAGTAAACATTACAGGTTCTGATGGTTTGCATGTTTGTTTCTTTGCATTATTCCTGTTTTGACGCAGTGACCAAACAGCTCTGTTTCCTCTTTCTGGCAGACATCAACGAGTGTCTGGTGAACCGTCTGCTCTGTGACAACGGCCAGTGCAGAAACACTCCGGGCTCCTACACGTGCTTCTGTCCTAAAGGGTTTGTTTTCAAGCCGGAGTCAGAGACCTGTGAAGGTGAGCGCACACACACACACACACACACACGATAACAAAAGGTTGTGTGTGTCAAACAACGATGGTGAATCAGCTCTGACCTCAGCTGTGTGCTCGCCTGTGTTTCAGACATCAACGAGTGTGAGTCCAGCCCGTGCATCAACGGCGTGTGTCGTAACGTGGCCGGCTCTTTCCACTGCGAGTGCACCCACGGCAGCAAGCTGGACTCCACCAACACCATCTGCGTGGGTAAGATGCTGCTCCTCCTCAATGGTCAGTGCAAATTAAGGAAGCACTGCGGGGTCCAAGACACAGCTTGTGTGAGACAATTACACCAATAACATCTTTTCCTTCGAGTGATTTTAGTCCACGCCCGCTCTCCGCTTTTGTAAACAAACGCTGAGGTTTTCAGGAGCGATCCAGGAGGATTATCATCCTCAGATGGCCTCACAGACACAGCAACACACAAAAAGACTTTTCAGATAAATGCTTGCATGCTTGATTCTCTGCTTTACCTCAGAGAAACCTGCCACAGATTTAAAATGACGATTTTTAAGAGGTTTTATTTGTTTTGGAAATCTGTCTGAAGAAGCTACATCACTACAGCTGGGAGGGTGAATGAGTCATTGAATGAATACTCATGCATAGTACATGAGCCGGTTAGCTCGTCTCTGGTTCCTCTGGCTGAGGTCAACTTGCTATGTTGGGAGCCCGTCCCGTGGAGGATGAAAAGGTTTTATTATTCAGCCCAAACGGCTCAACAGACTCAGAGTAAAACTCCGAGCTGCAGACGCCTCACAACAAAACAACACAACACATGTAACTGGAAATCCAAACGAAAGAACTTTAGAGGCAAACACAACGACTCACACAGAGACGCAGACATGTGCACACAGAGGAAAATGAGGGAACACAGCTGTGACCTGTTCCCTCGTTTTGAGACAAGGAAAGCGAAACAAAACATAAAGCACACGAAGCAGGAGACTATCAAAATAAAACAGGAAACAACCGAGACACGAGCAGACAATAAAAATACTGGGACGAGACACAAAAACAGAGCGTGCAGGGAGGGGAGGGCGTGGTGACGGGAGGGACACACAAAGTGATGCAGGAACGAATAACAAGTTCATCTTCCGTCCCGTGGAGGATGAAAAGGTTTTATTATTCAGCTGTGAGGCAGGAAGGAAAAGGCCCAAACGGCTCGACAGACTCAGCTTTGCTGCAGACGCCTCACAACAAAACAACACAACACATGTAACTGGAAATCCAAACGAAAGAACTTTAGAGGCAAACACAACGACTCACACAGAGACGCAGACATGTGCACACAGAGGAAAACGAGGGAACACAGCTGTGACCTGTTCCCGAAACAAAACATAAAGCACACGAGGCAGGAGACTATCAAAATAAAACAGGAAACAACCGAGACACGAGCAGACAATAAAAATACTGGGACGAGACACAAAAACAGAGAGTGCAGGGAAGTTCATCTTTCAACTCATCGCAGGGCGTCTCACATTTATTAAAACGATTCCCAACATGGGAGCAGGCTGGACACCAAAGGGAACAGGAAGCAGGAAGTGGGAATAACAAAATCAGATGTACAAAATACTAAAAGTCTGAAACTAGAATATGAATCTGTCTCCTAAATCTGAAGTAATGAACTCAAAGCGTCACCGTGTGCTGTTAGAGCAAAGCTGTCACTTCACTCACGCTGTTGCTCTTTGGCTCTGCAGACAGCATGAAGAGCACCTGCTGGCTCACGATTCAGGACAACCGCTGCGAAGTCAACATCAACGGAGCCACGCTGAAGTCCGAGTGCTGCTCCACGCTGGGAGCTGCGTGGGGCAGCCCGTGTGAACCCTGCGAGATCGGTCCGTAGACTCATAGATGTGTTCATCACACACGTGTGGCAGTTTATTAAATCAAATATAAACCAAACTATTGCATCTTGATTTCTCGTGGTTCTCAGACACTGCTTGTTCCCGAGGATTTGCTCGTATGAAGGGCCTCGTCTGTGAAGGTGAGAACATCTGAGAACTTTGTGGAATAATCACTTCCTGTGTACCTGCAGATTGCTTCAAAATATTTCTCTGATTCTCCAAATGCAGACATTAACGAGTGCGAGGTGTTCCCCGGAGTATGCAAAAATGGCCGCTGCGTGAACACCCAGGGCTCGTTCCGCTGCGAGTGCGCCGAAGGCCTGACCTTGGACAGCTCCGGGCGCACCTGCGTGGGTAAGAGGCTGCAGTGAAAGCAGACGCCATCCTTTCTTCCAACGTTCGGGGACAAATGACTTTCATTTAAAATTTCTAGACATGCGCAGTGAGCAGTGCTACCTGAAGTGGCACGAGGATGAGTGTGGCGAGCCGGTGCCAGGGAGATACCGCCTGGACATGTGCTGCTGTTCGGTGGGGGCTGCCTGGGGTGTCGACTGCGAGGAGTGTCCCAAACAGGGCTCACCTGAGTACAGAGCCGTCTGTCCCCGAGGACACGGCTTTGCCAACAGAGGAGACATCCTGACGGGCAGACCCTTCTACAAAGGTCCTTCTCCACTTCCTGACCTTCACAGCTTCCATACGTTCTGTTGCTTCACGTCATCTGTTTGTTTTCAGATGTGAACGAGTGTAAGGTTTTCCGTGGTCTCTGCACCTACGGCACCTGCAGAAACACCATCGGCAGCTTCCGGTGTCGGTGCAACAACGGATTCGCTCTCACGTCCGACGAGAGGAACTGCACAGGTGTGAACGATGGGCGCAGCTAAGCGCGACGTCCTCCTGTAACGAGCACACAGCGAGCACTCGTTCTGTGTTTGTGTTTCAGATATCGACGAGTGCCGAATCTCTCCCGACCTGTGCGGTCACGGCGCATGTGTCAACACGCCCGGCAGCTTCGAGTGCGAATGCTTTGAGGGCTACGAGAGTGGCTTCATGATGATGAAGAACTGCATGGGTACGGATGAACCGCGCTCAGAGTTTTGAGACGCCGCACTGAAAGCGACGTCGATATTTAGCTTTTACATTTCTCTGTGTCCTGCTGTCTTTATCGCCTCACAGACGTCGATGAGTGTGAGAGAAACCCTCTGCTTTGTCAAGGAGGAACCTGCCTGAACACAGAAGGGAGCTACGAGTGTGAATGTCCCCCCGGACACACGCTCAGCGTGGATGGATCGGCCTGTGAAGGTGCACACGTCACGCCGCCAGTGCCGTGCATTCATGCATCCTCCTGAGACTCGTTAATAATTAACCAAAAACAGTTTTGTGTCATTTTAAAGTCTCTGCACTTTGTTGTTGGTTCAGATGTGAACGAGTGCCAGCTGAGCGACAACTTGTGCAAGAACGGCCAGTGCGTCAACATGATGGGAACGTACCAGTGCTCCTGTGACACCGGTTACCAGGCCACACCGGACCGACAGGGCTGCGTTGGTGAGTAGAGCTAAAGTCAGACTGGAGGGTGTGAAAGCAAAGCAGCAACGATGATGGGAGCTCAGGAGGTTGAGCAGGGCATCTACTGATCAGGAGGGTGGAGTTCGTTCCCCGGCTGATCCTCCCGTCTGTACACCAGAGAAGAAGAAGAAGTGCTGCGAGTCTTCAGCTAGAGTAGAGAAGTTCACATAAGAACCAGACTGTTTAAGGCTGTGCGATCATTTGGGTGCAGTTATCTGTGGCGCGGATGCAGCAGAGAAATAACCGAGACAAGCTTTAGTGATTATCCTGCAGGACAGAAACATGAGTAACATGAGTAATGAGGCAACAGGTGGGAACAGCTGCAGACAACAAACCAAACGACAGGAAGCGACACTCAGCTCACAACACACTTACCAAAATAAAACAGGAAGCTGAACAGGAGGACTTGCACAAAGATGGGACTGCTGGAAGAGAATGGGAATGCTAAAGCAGCAGCCCCCAACCCCCGGGCCTCGGACCGGTACCGGTCCGTGAGTCGTTTGGTCCCGGGCCGCGAGAGTTGAGGCTCAGGTGTGAAATGTATAGTTTTCAGGGTTTTTATCGGTTTTCAGCGTTATTTTGTTATCGTTTTTATCGTTTACTCAGTTTTCCTGGGTCTTTTCACGTGTGTTAGGAATAAATCTTCTTTTTTTCGGTACCGGTACTAGTTTTATTTTGTTGTATTTATCCGCGACACCTTAAAGGCCGGTCCGTGAAAATATTGTTGTCCGTGGCACAAAAAAGGTTGGAGACCGCTGTGCTAAAGGGAACGAAGAGAACTAGAGGAAGCAAAGCTCCACATCAGAAGATAACAGAACTGAAAACATAAAATAAAACTATGACAGAACATGAACTTTAATCACTTAGAAACGCCCGAATAACACAGACGATGTGTTTTCATTCATCGCTGCGACCTCTCATTGCAGATATCGACGAGTGCACCATCATGAACGGAGGCTGCGAGACCCACTGTACCAACTCAGAGGGCAGCTACGAGTGCAGCTGCAGCGAGGGGTATGCACTGATGCCTGACCTCAGGACCTGTGCAGGTAAGAAGACAGCATGAAGGAGAAATGTTACTGCGTCGCTGCGTGTGACGACTGAACGTCTGCCTGTGCTGTCAGATATCGACGAGTGTGAGGAGACTCCGGACATCTGCGACGGAGGCCAGTGCAGCAACATTCCCGGAGACTATCGCTGCTTGTGTTTCGATGGATTCATGGCCTCCATGGATATGAGGACCTGTATCGGTGAGTGCGAAGCCAACGCTGGCGTCTTCATCTCTTTTGTGATTTTGTCTTTTTCGTCTGCCGCCTTCATTTATTCATTCAGCCTCTGACGTGTTTATAAATATAGATGAGCTGCCCAGCGTCTGTGGGACTTCCACTGTCACTCTCGTTCTGTGTCACTCTAATCTCCACGGTGAGAACATTCATGTATAATCTTCATCTGTCCATCGCAGACGTGAACGAGTGCGATCTGAACCCAAACATCTGTCTCCATGGTGACTGTGAGAACACCAAAGGCTCCTTCATCTGTCACTGTCAGATGGGATACTTTGTCAAGAAGGGATCGACGGGCTGCACAGGTACACCAGAGGCCGAGCTGAGCGCTTCTGTCGGGACTCTCTGAGTCAGCTCGTTCATGCATACGAGAGTCCAGAGTTTAGAAATTATTCATTCAAAGTGAAGACCTGGTCAGAGCGGTCCTTTCCTTCAATAAAGGAGAATTTCACCCGAAGAAACCAACATTATTAGTAGGGATGCACCGATACTGGTATTGGGTATCGATACTGTAAAATGTGTGTGTACTCATACTCGTAAAAGTTAACCGATACCAACTTATTTCATTAATCAGAGGGTGGCTTGTCATTTCTGTTGTAGTTTTTTAGATTGGCCACTAGGGGGCCAATTATTATTTTATTTATTATTTATTTTATAATAATTATTTTGTTTGTTTGTTTACAATATGGACACTCTGCAACAATTTAAAAGTTTATTTTATTCCAAACAGAAGTGTTTATTTATTATTCTGAAAGCTCGAGACAGTGCCAATAGTTCAGTGATATTTTGTTAAATTACAATGTGGAGACTCTGCAATAATTTAACAGAAGTGCTTATTTTTCACTTGAAATTTTTTTGTGGTCATTTTTATTAAGATTTTATTTTTTATCGACAGGGAATAAAATAAAACCTGTCTTCCAATTCATTGCATTTGTGTGTGTGTGTGTGTGTGTGTGGTAGAAGTATCGTTTTTTGTACTCTGTATCGGCAAGTACTCAGATCCAAGTATCGGTATCGTATCGGTTTGAAAAAATTGGTATCGTTGCATCCCTAATTATTAGTGCTGCCTGCTTCTTCTTTCCTGTTCTTTGCTCAACTGAACTCTGAATGTTTCCAGATGTTGACGAGTGTGAAATCGGATCCCATAACTGTGACATGCACGCCGCCTGCGTCAACCTTCCCGGAAGCTTCAAATGCCGCTGCCGAGACGGCTGGGTGGGCGATGGCATCAAATGCGTGGGTGAGTGGGTATTGCTCGGCTGGGATGCGCTCGGGGAAGTTCATGTGGAGGCATCGGGTTCGAAAGAGCATAAAAGGAACACAATTACCTCGTTAAATCACTTCTGTCTCCTGCAGATGAAGACGAATGTGCTGCAGAAGACCACAACTGCAACCCCAACGCAGACTGCGTCAACACGCCGGGATCCTACAGGTGCGCCTGCAAAGAGGGCTTCAACGGAGATGGCTTTTCATGCTCCGGTAAGGCTGTCGGCGCCGTCCCGATTAAAGCGACCGCGTGTCCAGCACAGTAAGCTTTTAACATATCTCTCGCAGACATGGACGAGTGCGCAGACAACGTGAACCTGTGTGAGAACGGCCAGTGTCTGAACGCCCCGGGAGGCTACCGCTGCGAGTGCGAGATGGGCTTCACTCCTACAGAAGATAGCAAGGCCTGCCAAGGTGCTGCCTCGCTTTACTCGTTTCCCAACAGGTGTCGTCAAAAAGACAAAAACCCAAACTTCTCTCCTCCCCACAGACATCGACGAGTGCAACTTCCAGAACATCTGCGTGTTTGGAACGTGCCAGAACCTTCCCGGGATGTTCCGCTGCGTGTGTGATGATGGCTACGAGCTGGACCGCAGTGGAGGAAACTGCACTGGTTTGTGTCCCAGCTCTTTAATGGTTTCTTTCATCTGCTTTTTCCATTTATATGAACACGTTTTCTGATTGCATGTCGACGCAGACATCAACGAGTGTGCGGACCCTGTTAACTGCATCAATGGACTGTGCGTGAACACACCAGGAAGCTACCTGTGCAACTGTCCACCTGACTTTGAGCTGAACCCCACAGGAGTGGGCTGCGTGGGTGAGTCACGCTCATGCAGTTTGTTCTGTGGATGGGTCACACAGCATCATGAAGTTTAAGCCGCACAAAATGTTGCTCATTTCATTCTTGGACTCGCCGCCGCTCTGCCGTTTCAGACACCCGTGTTGGGAACTGCTTCCTGGATGTCCTCGCCCGCGGCGATGGAGGAATCTCCTGCAGCGCAGAGATCGGAGTGGGTGTGACCCGAGCTTCCTGCTGCTGCTCAGAGGGGGTCGCGTGGGGAAACCCCTGTGAACTTTGCCCCCTGCTCAACTCCAGTATGCACAGACCCACTCGCTTCATTTATTTACAGTCTTTATCTCCAAATGCAAACCTGCACGTGTCTCTGTCTCGTCTGCAGCCGACTATAAGACGCTGTGTCCGGGAGGAGAAGGTTTCCGACCCAACCCCATCACTGTCATCCTGGAGGGTAAAACGTTGTTTTCTGTCCCGTGTTTAAAGACGACGCGTTGGTGTCACTGACGGACGTAACAAAGCGAATTCCTCTCCAGATATTGACGAGTGCCAGGAGCTTCCAGGCCTCTGCCAGGGTGGAAACTGTGTCAACACATTTGGCAGTTTCCAGTGTGAGTGTCCACCAGGGTACTACCTCAACGAAGAGACTCGCATCTGTGAAGGTGAGAGCTGAACATCCTGTTTCGCTGCTCGTTACAGACACTTCCTGTCAGAGCTACACCAGGGTGTGCGTCTGCTGTAACCAAGGAAACATGCACAGATAACCTCAGCTGCTCTGAAAACAAACCAATGAGAAACTGCAGTTTAAGAATGGAAATAAGGCTACGTCCACACGTACCCGGGTATTTTTGAAAACGCAGATTTTTCTATGCGTTTGCACCTTTCGTCCACACGTAAACGGCGTTTTTGGTCACTGAAAACGGAGATTTCTAAAAACTCCGGCCAGGATGGATATTTTCTAAAACTCTGTTTTTGCGTTTACGTGTGGACGAGAAAAACGGAGAAAACGCAGAAAACGCAGCGTCAAAGGTGTGCGCCTTTTTTGACGTCACACTGTGCGCCACGTTATTGTTTCGGTGAAATGAATTTCTACAATACTGTTACTGTTAATTGTCTCTACAGCGTTTAAATGCTTACATATACACACACATTTACTGTCCCTCCACACAGACGACTCGGTTCTGCTTCTATGCCCCAGCTTTGTTTACTTTTTCCCACCGAGGCTTCTAGACTTCTGATTGGCCAACATTTCTGCACGGTTAGGAATATAGCGCCACCTGCTGCTTTGGCATGTTCCTAGCAGCGTTTTCCTTCATTTCTGTCTTTACGTGTTCAATTCAATTCAATTTTATTGAATTGAATCCCGTGTGGACGGGATTATTTTTTAAAACGAAAACGGAAAATCTCCGTTTTCAAAAATACCCGTGTACGTGTGGACGTAGCCTTAGTGAACAAGTGTGAGGAGAAACAGCAGTTATTTTTAAATATTAGTATTAATCACATGTGATATAAACATATGAGGTAAACATGCAGTCGTCCCCTGAGCCCGGGTCATGTGATGATGGAGCGTGTCCCGGTCCCTCCTGTCCTTCTTCGTCGCCTGCTGAGGTCTGACAACCGTCCTCCTCTCATTAGAGTTCTTTAGTTGTACGACTGCATTGTTTTTATTTATTGAGTCGCTTCCTTTGTTCACCAGATAAACAGTAACGTCAAGATGTTTTTAATGCATTTATTTTGTATTCATTCATCAAGTTACAGAGTAACTAACCAGTAATCCTGAACACAGCCACACATCAGTGTTGTTTCTCTTCACGTCCTTAATATGATTCTCACCACTGTGCCTGCACAATATATGTTAATTACAGAGGCCGGTAGTAACTAATTACATTTACTCAGTTACATTTACTGAGTAACTTTAGGATTAGTTTTACTACATTACACTTTTTAATTTTACTCGAGTAATATTATGATGAAGTATCGCTACTCTTACTCGAGTGAATAATAAACATGTTTGAACCAAAAATGCAGGAAACACAAACCTGCAGTTAGTTAATGTTACTCCGTCTGCTCCGCCTGTTGGAGAGGAAGTTACACCATCACTCTGTTCTAACATGTATTTATGTAATTACATCTATATTACCGTCTCTAAATATGAGTTTAATAATGATTTGGAAACGTTTCTCTGCTGCTTAGATTTATTCTTTTCAGTCTTTAAAATACCAACATTTGCACTAAACATTGAATCAGATGTTAGGATCAGTTACTCAGTACTCAAGTAGCTTTTTTTACTAAATACTAGAGTAATTTCTTGGAGGCTACTTTGTAGTTTTACTCGAGTAAAAGTACAATGTTGAGGTGCTACTGTCACTGTTTGGCTACTCTGCCCACCTCTGGTTACATTGTTTTCACTTTTACCTCCATTACATGAAATATGTCATTAATACATAATTTGTTATTAATATTACAAGTAGTGGTGAGAAATGTGGACACATTCTGAAGTATAAAAGTCCGTGAAATAGAACATTTTATTATCTAATGCTGTTGCTAGTAGCTGATATTAATTGTGGATTAAATTCTGGATAAAAAGTAACAAAGTAAAATTGTAACAAATGTCAGATCCAGTCTGAAGCGTGACTCCAGAGCTGATCACCCAGCAGGTCTTTAACACGCTGCTCGTGCTTCATTTGCAGATATCGATGAGTGCACGACTCACACTGGCATCTGCGGGCCCGGCACCTGCTACAACACTCTGGGCAACTACACTTGTGTGTGTCCACCTGAGTACATGCAGGTCAATGGAGGAAACAACTGCATGGGTGGGTGGAGCAGATTCGTCCTCGCTGTTGCTTATTTGTCCAACAGCGTCAAACCTTTCCTGATGACTCCTTTCCTTCTCGTATGGCAGACATGAGAAAGAGCGTGTGCTACCGCAACTTCAACGACACGTGTGAGAACGAGCTGTCCTTCAACATGACCAAGAAGATGTGCTGCTGCGCCTACAACGTGGGGAAAGCTTGGAACAAGCCGTGTGAAGCCTGTCCAACTCCTGCCACCAGTGAGTTCCCACAAAGTCCTCGAGACACGAGCTAACGCCTGTTTTCCGTCGCTCACTGGATTTCTTTTTCTCCAGCTGAATACCAGCTGCTGTGTGGTAACCAGGCTCCTGGCTTCATTATTGACATCCATACCGGCAAACCAGTTGGTAAGTGTTACGACATCAACCACCTGCTATCGTGCATGTTCACTGCTGTGCCTCGTAAACAGACCACGGTGGTGATTTTCTGCAGATATCGACGAGTGCAGGGAGATTCCTGGCATCTGCGCCCATGGAGTGTGCATCAACCAGATCGGGAGCTTCCGATGTGAATGTCCGATGGGCTTCAGCTACAACAACATACTGCTGATCTGTGAAGGTAGCACTCAGGCTTTCATTTGGTCTGAAATGTTCTTTGTAATCCTCACAGCATCGTCACTACGACAGGGGAAGACTCGAATTAATACTTTTACAGTCACTTCTACCAATATAGTCATTGCTGCCTTTACCAACAAGCACAGTGGCTCTAAGTGGAAGTACCTGCCAGAGCCATCAGCTGTCTGTACTGTATCAGAGCTAAAATGGCGCTGTTGTGTTTCCTGCTGTCCGCGAGCTGACGGCGTGCTCTGACCAGTTGCAGAGCCTGTGATTGATGCCCACTGTTTCTCTCCTCCTTCCTCTGGCGTAGATATCGATGAGTGTAACAGCGGGGACAACCTGTGCCAGCGCAACGCCAACTGCATCAACATTCCCGGCAGCTACCGCTGCGAGTGCTCGCAAGGCTTCAAGCTGTCTCCCAGCGGGGCCTGTTTGGGTGAGTCCACACTGTGTGACAGGCTCACAGAGCGATCGTGTAAGGCGTCCAGGGAGACACGAAACGGGTTCATTCAGCTTCTCTATATGTAAGAAAATGTATTTAACCTGCTAGGACCTGCGTCCACATATGTGGACGTCACATTTTGGGTTATTTAGACCAAAATACTCAATTTTGCTCTACAAGGGCCTGATATCCATTTACGAGGACATTATGCTGCTACTATTCTTTCAAAATTTTAATAATATCCTCATATGTGGCTCTTATTTTTCTTAAAAACAAAAATAAGGTAAAAAAAAATCTGGTAATTCTTTGTTTTTACATTCATCGGGCGCCAATCAGCCCAAATATCAAAGAGACATTTAAAATGCTGCTGTGGAAGAGTTCAGGTCTTAGGAGGTTAAAGATGTCTGTTTAGACTTTGGGAATCTGTCTTTGAGTCTTTAAGACTCGCCATGATGATCATAACTAAACTTGTTATTGGCGTGCTACGTTTAGCTGATTTTCTGTTGGCCCGTCTCCACAGATCGCAACGAGTGCCAGGAGATCCCCAACGTGTGCAGCCACGGCGAGTGCATCGACACGCAGGGCAGTTACCGCTGCATCTGCCACAACGGCTTCAAGGCCACTGCTGACCAAACCATGTGCATGGGTGAGCAAACCACAGAGCGCACATTTATATCCCACCTGTCCACCGTAAAGCAAATAAGAAGAACTAAAGAGGAGGAAACAACAACTATTGTGCAAAAACATTTAATTTAGACTTTCAGTTGCTACTTTCAGTCTTTTTCATCAGTGTTGTGCAGAGGCCCAGTGTCAGAGGGAAGATTAAATCAGTGCAGTGTGCATTTGGGCTTAACGTGTCAACAAGCTACTGGGTCTGAACCAGGGTTTTAATAGTTTTGCAATTTTCATTAGTTTTTATTTTTATTTAGTTTTGACTTCAGATTTTCAATTTTATATCAGTTTTAATTAGTTTTTACCAATTGTTTGCTAGTTTAGTTTAGTTTTTATTTTTTTGAAAATCCTCAGTTTCAGTTTAGTTTTGATTAGTTTCAGTTATAGTTTTAGTTGTGTTTGCAATAATTAAGTGTAACAAAATCCCAGTTTCATCATATCAGTCATTCTGCTCATCCTTGGGTATGTTGCTATTCCAGCTACCATACTGCACCCTGGACAGGTCGCCTGTCTGTCGCAGGGCTAACACGCAGAGACAGACAACTCACATTCCCACCTATGGGTTCTTTAAATAAATAAATAAAGGCAGATGAACAACCATTGATACCAGGCAACTATAAAATGTATATCTTGGCCCCAATGAGACTATTAACTCTCGCAGCACCGGGTGTTCGTAATTTTGGTTCAAGTGAATTGATAAACTTTTTGAAGGTAATTGACTCACACAGTTGTGTAGATATCCCCGTCCTGTTGTCTCGGGATGCATCACGCTGCCTTGCCTGGGGTTAGCTTCTGTTTCTGGGGATGAGGGTTGAGTGTGCTCCCTTACCTTCTCAAGCTAAGCTAGGTTAGCCTTCTTGTGTGAGCTTTTCAAGTGCACTTTAAGGTTTGTGGGATTTTTTCCCTTTAGAAATGTCCCTCATAATTCGTCTGTTTCCACTACAAGACACTTGCTTTATCCAAAACACAGTCATATTCAAAGTAATCCCAAATTGGACTCTGGCTCCCGACTTTTCCTGACATGATTCTGCGCGTGGACGGAGCAGCGACACAGACGACTCGACTAACGTGCTGCCACCTGCTGGCATAATGAGACACAGCAAGAAAAAAATCTGGAAACTAAACTTCATTTTCACCCTTGACTCTTGTATGACACGCACACATCAATGAAAACTAAACACATTTTTGCTATAAATTCAGTTAATTTTAGTTAGTTTTGTGAACACTCATTATAGTTTTAGTTAGTTTTCCTTTTTTTGTTTTTGTTTTTATTTTTATTTCCGTTAACGAAAATGTTTTTTCACTTCTAGTTTTCGTTAACGATAATAACCTTGGTCTGAACACCAAAGTCTAAGTTCATCAGCAGAGTGCTTCACCGTAATATAAATGCACGTTGATGTTGTTCTGTGTGTTTCAGACATCGATGAGTGTGAACGGCAGCCGTGCGGTAACGGCACCTGTAAAAACACCGTGGGATCCTACAACTGTCTCTGCTTCCCCGGCTTCGAGCTCACTCACAACAACGACTGCATGGGTACGAGTCACTGCTGTTCTCCTCCACAAAGGTCACCGGCAGGTTGAGCTTTGTGTGAAAGGTCAACGTCTTCTTGACAAAGCTGTAGTTGTCATATTCTTAAAAGCTACGCCCTGACGATTCAATAAAAACAAGCTGCCCTTTGCTGCGCTGTGACATTTAGATTTAGATGTTGGCTCTGTGTTCTTACTGCTCTTTGGTTTCATGGGGAAATTTGTCAAACTGTATTAAACTTTATGTCTTTGAACTTTTTCCTGAAGGCAGCTTTGTCACAGAGTCGCATGTTAGGAAGAGAAAATTCAGACGAATCCTAATCTTTCCACCGTTCCCACAGATATTGACGAGTGCAGCGCTCTGCAGGGCCAAGTTTGCAGGAACGGACAGTGCATCAACGGACTGGGCTCCTTCCAGTGTCTGTGCCACGAAGGTTATGAGAACACGCCTGATGGGAAGAACTGTGTTGGTGAGTCATCGGTCAAATCCTCAAGAGTAGGAAACCAGGTCGAGGTACGATCAGGACACAAATGCTGAGCTGTCAGAGAAAGCATCGTGCTGTAAGAAATCAGTTTAGACTTGTTGATGCATCTAAAAAGTTCTCACAGGGTTTCCAAGTGTCAAGAAAAGTATCGTCAAGACATCCAAAGAGAGCCAGGATGAGGCTGGAAGATAAGGAAGCAAAAGATTTTAAAGAAAACTAGTGAGAGACGTGTCTAAAGACCCCACAGCAACTACGAGACGATAACTACCACGAAGAAAAGTCGACTTTTGCTGAAGCGACACCTTCAACCTGTCGGTCTCTCAGGTCAGCTGACCAGCTGCTCCTGGAGGTACCGAGATCCAGGAGGAAGCTCAGAGGGGGCGGGGCCTTCTCTACTGTGGCTCCAAAATTATGGAATAATTTGCCCGTGCACGTTAGAGAGGCGCCTTCACTGTCCACTTTTAAATCACGTCTTAAAACCCACTTTTATTCCTTGGCTTTTAACCTCAGCAAGACTTTGTTTCTCTTTTAATTGAAGTAGTTATTTAATGATTTCACTCTTCTTTTATTTGGTCTTTACTTATATCTCATGTAATTTTATTTTACAGTTCCAATGTACAGCACTTTGTGTCAGCTGTGGTTGTTTTAAAGTGCTTTATAAATAAAGTTGATGATGATGATGAAGTGTGCTGAGGACAACCTGAGGAAAGATCAGGTCCTTTGGTGCGTTGAGACAAACGTTCCTTAACCACAGAGACGATGTTTGAGTTGGGGTGGGGGTGCTCTGCTGCAGGGAAGCCTCAGCCTGCCTGGAAATGGAAACTTTAGGCCGTCAGTCAGGTTTCGTCTTACAACCAGACGAGGATCCGTCGCTCCTGGTGAAGATCTGCTTCCAGAAGACCAAAGTGAAGAATAACGAGTGGTCTGAACAAAGGTGCGACGTAGCTGAAAGTCTGTGGGATGAACTGAAACCCGAGGTCCACGTCTGAGGACCATCAAACGAGGAAGAGCTCGAGAGATTCTCCAAAGAAGAGCGGCTCTGATCGCTCGGGAGACGAGTGAGCTGTTATCCAGCTAAAAGGCCTGTCGGCATCGGAGGAGGCTGATCATTCTGACTCTGTCATTGTTGTAAAATAACATCTGAAATACTAAATCTGCTACTGTATGTTTGGAAAAGCTGAGGTGAAGCTGTGGCAGCATGTTTGACACACCTGTGTGCGGTTTTCACAGATATCAATGAGTGTGTGAGTCTGCCGGGCACCTGCTCCCCGGGAACCTGTCAGAACCTGGACGGATCCTTCAGATGCATCTGTCCTCCCGGCTACGAGGTGCAAAATGACCAGTGCATAGGTAAGACACAGTCCTGATGAACGCCTCCGCTTAAACATCAGGGAGTCACAGACAGTCATGCACACACGCTCTTTTATGCTCGCCTCCAAGATATCGATGAGTGTGTGGATCTCAGCCTCTGCCAGTTCGGGACCTGCACCAACACCCCGGGCAGCTTCCAGTGCTCGTGCCAGCCGGGCTTCGTGCTCTCTGACAACAAGCGACGCTGCTACGGTGAGAGACGCTGCGAGCACAGTCGAGGCACGTCTTTGAAAACAAAGCTGACTCTTTATTTCTGCTTCGCCAGATACCAGAGAGAGCTTCTGTTTCACCAAATTCGAGGCAGGCAAGTGCTCGGTCCCCAAAGCCTTCAACACCACCAAGGCCAAGTGCTGCTGCAGCAAGATGCCCGGAGAGGGCTGGGGACTGCCCTGCGAGCTGTGCCCGCGAGAAACCGACGGTTTGTGCAGCAGAGTCATTATTAAGCTGTTCGAACACACGCAGTAGCATGCTGCAAATATTAAACGTCTTTTATGATGTGTCTCCAGCTGCCTTTAACACCCTGTGTCCCTACGGCCACGGAGCCCTGCCTGGACTGGGCGACGCTCGTGAAGGTGAGCGCCGCAACACCGAGCGAAGCGCTTTGATTTGAAGAAGCGTGGCGAGAGGCTTCGATGGGTTAACGCTCTGTCCTTCTCTGCAGATTTGAACGAGTGTCTGGATAACCCGGGCATCTGCCAGAACGGCATCTGCATCAACACAGACGGCTCTTTCCGCTGCGAATGCCCCTTTGGATACAACCTGGATTACACGGGCGTTAACTGCATCGGTGAGACGCGCAGAGTTTGCATTTAATTCACATTTGTTTGTAAAAATGTGTAATATAATGTACTGACTTTTAACCCTTTAAAGCCGGTCAGAGCAGCACGCTCTGTTTTGCGTAACTATTTTTAAATCCCGGTAGCTCTGCAACCACGTGAGCTAGCGCAATAATGTTTTTTGCATATGAAACCGGAGGAGTTGTACTTACATCTTATGCCATCAGCTTGTCCTCGGTCACAGTTTCCTTCCACATATAGCTTTGCAAAAACTGCATAAAAAGCACTTGCAGCAACAAAACATAATATTCCAGAAACACGCTTTGCCGATCCGATCAGCTGTTTGTAACACTTCCTACGTTGGAATAGACGTCAGCGTGAACTATCGCATGTCCGCCATGTCCTGCCCGAAACTGGAAGTGACGTCATTTTCGCAGAAATGTAGTTTTTTACCATCAGGGCCTCATGAGCCTATACTGGTGTTTTTAAAAGTTATCTTTGACTTTATGACTTTCTGTGTGGTTTCTGGGATGCTTAGGACTCATATTGCTGCTGGAAATAGTTTATTTTGATGCATATGCTGCTTTTTTGCAAATTTGCATTATAATATTTATTTTTGTTTTTCCTGCAGTGTATAAAAATTGGTGTATTTCAAAAATAAAACTATGAAGACACTCAAAATAAATTTCCTGTGGTGGGAAACTATTTTGTGCAACTTTTTTGTATTTACAGTTTTGAGGGATAAGCCTCTTAAATTTCTCTAACTAGAAATATATGTTAAAAAAACAAAAACGATTTTACATTTTTTTGTAGTTTATTGCACTTTTTTGCAATTTATGTAATTACTATGCACTTAATGCAGACATATTATTAAAATTTAGGCTGTAATGGTTGTATTGATGTATATCAACTTGAAATGCTCCCAAAAATGGCTCCACAGCATGTAAACATATAATATAAGCTCTGGCAGACTTGGTTCTATGGCAGGTCTTAAAGGGTTAAGCATTTAGCAGTTTATCCTCAGGAAGATCTCCAGTTTTGTAGGCAAACACTGGTCGTAGTTAATAAAAAGCACTTCTCTTTAGGAACTGTCGGCTGCATCACCGTTATTAACCACCAAAATCAACGCCGTGTCCGGGTCGTCTTCCGGCCTTGATTTATTCTGGGGTTTAACCTGCTAATGAATGCTTTGAAATCTACGGTGCAGCATCAGTTTTTGCTCAGTTTGAGTTCATCTGCCTGCTCTGTGGCCTCTGCAGACACTGACGAGTGCTCGATAGGAAACCCCTGTGGAAACGGAACCTGCACCAATGTGGTGGGAGGGTTCGAGTGTTCGTGCGAGGAGGGTTTTGAACCAGGACCCATGATGACCTGTGAAGGTCAGTCATTCAGCGGCACGAGTCAACCTGACTCATCAGAGGGCAGTTAATAAACTCTCTCCTTCACTGCAGACATCAACGAGTGCTCCCAGAACCCCCTGCTCTGCGCCTTCCGCTGCGTGAACACGTTTGGCTCGTACGAGTGCATGTGCCCCGCTGGCTACGTGCTGCGAGACGACCAGCGCATGTGCAGAGGTGAGCCCGCCACCGCCGATTCCTTATTAAAAGTGCTGCTTTTACTTTGCAGACAGCTCGCCTTCCTGTGTCTCCGTGTTCATGTGACGAACAATCTTGTTTCGTGTGTTTTCTAAACAGTGTAACAGGTTTTTTATTAGGGGTGCAACGATACTCGTATCGATATTGAACCGTTCATGCAGTGCTTTCGGTTCCGTACGCATATGTATGAACAATACTAAATTTTTTATTTATTTCATCAACTTTCTTTCCGACGATGCTGTCTGTGTTGAGCGCTCAGTGAATCTGCGCTTGACTACTCCGCCTAGGCTGCACTGTCGAGCGCAGATTCACTGAGCGCAGCGCAAGCTAGCAGACAGAAGCTAAGCTCGTTGCAACATGGCAAATTGAACCTCCCCCACCCTCATTCAGATCTGGCGTTTGGAACTATTTTAGTTTTTATGTGACGTATGACCCTGATGGTAAGCGCGTCATGGACTAAAGTAAAACAGTATGTTGGATGTGCCACAATGCTCAGTTACATGGGTGGGAACTAGTGCGTTAGCACAGTTAGCTCGTTAGCGCAGTTAGCTCGTTAACGGGCGATCCGCGGTAGCTCGTTAACGGAGATTTGCCGTGTTGTGGCGTTAACGTCATTTCAGATTAACGCTGACAGCACTAGTGGGAACACAACGAATATGACTGCACATTTACTCCGACATCATCCTCGTGCAAAGACAAGTGGAAGCAGACAAAAACAAAGTATCGAACCGAACCGTGAATTTTGTGTATCGTTGCACCCCTATATTTTAGTGCTTTAGCTTTAACCTTGGATGTTAAACCATCTCTCATTCCTCTGAGCAGACCAGGACGAGTGCTCGGAGGGACTGGACGACTGTGACTCCAAAGGCATGACCTGCAAGAACCTCATCGGCACCTTCATGTGCATCTGCCCGCCCGGCATGCAGCGCCGACCGGACGGAGAGGGATGTATGGGTGAGTGACTGTGTCTCGGTCGTTGTGTCCTTGGGCAAGACACTTCACCTACCTCCTACTGGTGTTGGGGTGTTGGTGTCGTCTGATGGTGCGATATGGCAGCCTCGCTTCTGTCAGTCTGCCCCAGGGCAGCTGTGGCTACAACTGTAGCTGCCTCCACCAGTGTGTGAATGTGAGAGTGAATGAATAGTGGCATTGTAAAGCGCTTTGAGGGATCCCGAAAAGCGATATATTAATGCAATCCATTATTATTATTATTATTATTAACACGGGGAGAGTTGGAGTTCTCGCACATGCAGCATTGTCCTCTTCACTCGTCTCTGTACCCCCGCAGACCTGAACGAGTGCCGCACCAAGCCCGGCATCTGCAAGAACGGCCGCTGCATCAACACAGTGGGAAGCTACCGCTGCGAGTGCAACGACGGCTTTGAGCCGAGCTCCACCGGGACCGAGTGTATCGGTGAGAGGCTGCAGTATAAGAGGCTGCTAAGCACGCGGCGCTGGGGTGAACGTAACTAAAGCACTGCTTCTTTCCCTCCAGACAACAGGAAGGGCTTCTGCTTCACAGAGGTCCTGCAGACCATGTGCCAGCAGTCATCGACCAACAGGAACAGCGTCACCAAGTCTGAGTGCTGCTGCAACGCAGGTCGGGGCTGGGGGTCGCAGTGCGAGCTCTGCCCGCTGCCCGGCACCATACAGTACAAGAAGATGTGCCCACTCGGTCCTGGCTACACCACCGATGGCCGAGGTGAGACGCTCAGTGATGAGAAAGATTTTACTTCTGTTTTTCTGCATTTAATAATATTTATTTATTATTATCTACAATTCTAACCTGTAAGACTGGAAGAGTTAATGTTGGGAACCAAAGCGCGCTGACACAGCAGAGCACGAGGCTGATGTTGTGTTTCTCGGTGTGCTTGTCCGTCTTCTGTAATCGCTCCTCTCTTCCAGACATCAACGAGTGCCAGGTGATGCCGGATCTGTGCCGTAACGGTGGGTGCATCAACACCATCGGATCCTTCCGCTGTCACTGTAACGTGGGATACAAAGCCGACTTCACAGCAACCTCCTGCGTCGGTACGTCTCTGCTTCTCCTGCACATCGATGAAGAACGTCTCCGTGTTCTCACTGTGGTCTTACTTTGTCAGATATGGACGAGTGCGCCCTGTCCCCGAAGCCCTGTAACTTCCTGTGTAAAAACACAGAAGGCAGCTACCTGTGCTCCTGCCCCAGAGGATACAGCCTGCAGCCTGATGGGAAGACCTGCAAAGGTGCAGATCTCTGTGTAGCTGTTTCTGTTGGTCCTGTTTGTAGCTGCTGTCGTCGCTAAGTTCTGTTTATTGAACTAAAGTCGAAGGTTATTGTAGTGGCAATTCCTTTTGTTTGACAAACCAAACATCCCACAATTAAAAGTCCACGAGCCACTGCTGCACTGAGAGACTATTTCGTACGCAGGCAAAAGAAGTCCACTGTCCAATCTTGAAAGTTGCGTTTTTATGGTTTATTTTATCCAGTTTGGCAATAACAAGATCCAAGTTTTTGTTACTTCCTGCTGCTTCTCCTGCTCTGGTAAAAAACCATAGGCCCACCCCAGTGCATGCTGGTCCGATACCAGTCTCTTTATTTATAGAAAACAAAATGGCCCTACAGCTCTTACTGACTAATTTAACAAAGTAACATCAAACAAACTTTGAAACAAAATATTAACCAACAAATAAACTTGTAAATAAACCCCAAAATATAAGTAAACTAACAACAAACTTTAACTAATTTCAAAATAATAAAAAATAAGAACAAATGGCTCCAACAGTTATAATTCAACGTAACAAACATATTATAAGTATTAGTTTTATGGTTTTATTCAAACCTAAACAAACACATCAATAATAATGAAATGTATGAAACTCTGGTTTAGCACAGTTGTAATGTTTCACTGGGCTCCAAATGTTTCCTGCGTTGGGCTGCAGATTCTTAAATCATGGAAAAAGCTTTTCCAACCGCTGTGATTTGTTTCCTCTCTGAAGATCTGGACGAGTGCGCGACCAAGCAGCACAACTGCCAGTTCCTCTGTGTGAACACGATTGGGGGCTTCACCTGTAAGTGCCCCGCTGGCTTCTCTCAGCACCAGACCGCCTGCATCGGTGAGTGCAAAAGGAAACCAGATCCACCTGAAACTGGTTAAATATGACAAACGCGCGTTTTTACACAAAGAAACACTTTTTCAATGTTTCTTAAATGTTGGCAGACAACAACGAGTGCACCGCTCAGAGCAGCGTGTGCGGTTCCCGGGCCTCTTGCATCAACACGCCCGGTAGCTTCAACTGTGAATGCTCCAAAGGTTTCTCCTTGGACACAACGGGCTTTGAGTGTGAAGGTAAGTAGTAGTTGGAGACCAACGAGTGTTTCTGCTGATCAGGCTGCAGAGCGCGATCCAGAGTTGTTCTTCCACTGATTCGTGTCACTAAGTGAGAAGTTTTCATGTTTTCAGATGTGGATGAATGTAGCAGCAACCACCGCTGTCAGCACGGCTGCCAGAACATGCTGGGAGGTTACCGCTGCGGCTGTCCTCAGGGCTACGTCCAGCACTACCAGTGGAACCAGTGTGTGGGTGAGTAGCCTGAGTCTGTCAGCAGCACAGAGACCAGAATAGAGGAGCGAGTGGTTTCAGTTTTTAATGAAACTATAGATTCATATTTAGACAAGCTGGAGCAAAAAATGAGATAATACAGAAATATCTGGGTGTTTGAGACTCTGTGTGCTATAAAGTATCTTTATTTTGTAATAAGTGTTGTCATCATCAAAATATTCAATTCAGCTTTATTTACACAGCACCAAATCACAACAGTCGCCTCAAAGTGCTTTAAACTGTCAGGTCGACAATAACACAGAGACACCTCACAATCATATGACCCCCATGAACCAGCACTTGGCGACAGTGGGAAGGAAAAACTCCCTTTTAACAGGAAGAAACCTCCGACTGAACCAGGCTCAGGGAGGGGCGGGGCCATCTGACTCTGCCTGCATCATTATTCAAAGATGTCTTCCAGTCTATTGGTCCATGTGTGCTCACTTTAATCCACTCTTCACTGGCGTCTGGTTTAGTTCTGGTTTATTTTAAAAACGCTGCTATTCTCCCACTTTTTAAACAACCTCAGCTTGACCGTCTCTTTGGAGCAGCTACTGACCTATCTCTAAATTAATCGCTAAGCTTCTAGGAAAGGTTGTGGCTCAGCAGCTTATGGCAGCTCCTGATAAACATGGCATTTACGATAAGTTTCAGTCCAGTTTTCGTAGATTTCAGCTCTTCTTAGGGTCTCTAGTGATATTTTGATGAATGATGATGCAGGAAAATGCTCTGTTCTACTCATGTTGGACCTCACATCAGCTGTGACACAGCTGACCATCACATCTTCATTGAAAGGCTGAAAAATTGGTGTATCTGGAACTGCATTAGAGTGGTTCTCCTCTCATCTCCATCACCGATCCTTTTCTGTGGCGGTCTCTGATTTTAGGTCATCCTCTACCTCCCTTACTTATGGTGTCCCTCAAGGGTCAGTTTTGGAGCCTTTATTGTTTTTAATATATCTTCTCCCCCTCCAGCATATAACGGGCTCTTCTGAGGACATTTCTTATCATTGTTGTGCTGATGATATTCAGTTGTACGTTTCTTTTATGCCCGAGGATTTATCTAAGCTTCAGCGTCTGAATGATTGCTTAGATTCGATCAAACGTTGGATGGCTGCAAATTTCCTCCAACTCAACGAGGGGAGAACCGAAGTCCTCGTATGCGCCGCTGATAGGTTTCAGGCCCTCGGTCCTCTCTCACTTTATGTTAAATCCTCTATCAGGGATTCAGGTGTCACCTTTGACTCGACTCTCACGTTCAATGTGAAATCTCTGGTTCGGTCTTGTTTTTATCATTTCAGAAATGTGGCTAAGCTAAGCCCGGTGTTATCTCGCTGTGAACTGGAGATTGCTATACACGCATTTATTTCCTCACGCTTGGATTATTGTAACTCGCTGTTTATGTGTCTAAGCAAAGGTTCTCTGGATCGTCTGCAGGTTGTGCAAAACGCTGCAGCGAGACTTTTGACAAAATCCTGCAAGTCCTCACATGTGACACCGTTGTTATCTCAGCTACACTGACTTCCTGTTGAATTTAGAGTCAAGATCCTGGTCTTGACCTACAGAGCTGTGCACGGACTGGCACCAGCCTACATCTGTGATCTGCTACAGCCCGATGTCCCAGCAGGTCCCTCAGGTCATCTGATCAGGGCTTACTTGCTATAAAAATACTAAGAGGAGAACTAAGGCCCCCCCCCCCCCAAACATTAAGAACTGTGGACTCAGCAGCTGTTTTTTAAAAAAAAAACAACTCAAAACTCACCTGTTTAAACTGCTTTTGGTTCATTTTTTGCCGGTTTTATTTTGTCTTTTTAAGACTTGTAATCTTATGTGCAGCACTTTGTGATTCTGTCCTGAAAGGATGAATAAAAATTTATTTATTTTATTTATTCATCTGCTGCCACAAATAAACACATTTCCTCTTTTCTATTAGCGCGTCTGTTCGGGCTTTTAGTGCAACACAGATGTAACATTTCAGTGTTTCTGCTGTTCATTCATTGATAAACAATAGAAATGTTTTCATACACTTTATCAGGCACATCTTATACCCGCCTGGACCTGCTTTGAGTCTTCACGACAGCTCTCTGTAAACTCTAGAAGTCCTGGTAGTTTCTGAAGCACCAGCCTCTCTGCCTCCAACAGACAGACACCCTTCCCCCCCCAGATTGAACCTTTGTACATGTTTTCATGCCTAAATGCTTCAGGTCACTAACATGTAACTAGCTGGTGAGATATGTGTTAACTAGCAGCTCAGCTGGTTAACACAGGTGGTCAGCGAGTGCATAAGAACTTCCTGTCTTCTGCAGATGAGAACGAGTGTCAGGGAGCGTCGGTGTGCGGCTCCGCCTCCTGCTACAACACGCTGGGCAGCTACAAGTGCGTGTGTCCCTCTGGCTTTGACTTTGATCAGGGTGTCGGTGGCTGCCAGGATGTGAACGAGTGCACCACGTCCACTAACCCCTGCATCTATGGCTGCTCCAACACTGATGGAGGCTACCTGTGTGGCTGTCCTGGAGGTTTCTACAGAGCAGGGCAGGGGTGAGGGGCGCACGCTTCACCAAAACATTTTTCCTGACGCTGATGAAACGAATCTTCTCTGCGCACACGCTGAACTTGCTGATGTGCTTGTCTCCACAGTCACTGCATCACCGGCTCCGGTTTCCCGGGCCAGTACGTCGAGGGTGAGGATGAAGACGGCCTGTCTCCTGAGGCCTGCTACGAATGTAAGATCAACGGAGGAAAGAACGGACGCCAGAAGCGCGACGCTGATGAGAACGAGCTCAGTCAGGTATATTTGTTAGCTCCTTCAGGTTTCAGGTTGACCTTTCTTAGATTATGAGAGCTGATGGATCCTCTGCATCCTCGCCCCCCCTGCAGGAAGCAGCAGTCAGCATGGCCAGCGTGGACACGCAGGCCTCCATCCCTGTTAACGTCTCTCTGGCCTCCTTGCTCAACAAGGAGCCTCTGCTCGAGCTTCTGCCCGCCCTGCAGCCCCTGGAGCACCACGTCCGTTATGTCATAACCCACGGCAACGCCGACGAACATTTCCGCCTGCTGGAACGCCGCGACGGAAAGAGCGTGCTCCGACTCGGCAAGAAGCCGCCTCCGCCTGGATCTTACCGGCTGGAGATCGCCAGCCTTCGGCTGTTCGGGCCCCGAAAACTGCACCAACTAGAAAAGCAGCATGACATTGACTACCTACAAGGGGAAATAGGTGACGCGCTGCGCATCAAGCTGCACATCCACCTGCACTGAGCTCAGAGTGCCATCCTGCTCTGGACTCATCTCTGAAGCGTTTAACCTTTTATCCAGTAACTCCTACACAGAGCCCCCTACAGGACCCGACGGGGAAGTCGAGGGCTACGAAAGACTGAGTCAGCTCTACCACCACCTAGTTAATGTTCAAATTATTCTGTGTTCTTGTTTTGTGTTTTTGTTCTTTTCTCCTCCTACCGACCCAGCGCTCCTTCTCCACCCGGCGGAGGAGACGCAGAGAGGTGTCTTTGTGCTTGGACCAGACAAACGCAGGCTCACGAGTCCATGAAGCACTTTTGTAGATGAGACACAAACAACAAAGCTTTAATTATTAGTGAAGTGCTGAGAACTGTCGTTAGACGAGTCTTTAAATCACAGGCAGCGTCTACAGACGTCGTTGTGTTTGGTGGCGTCAAGAAAGGTTGCAGATAAGCGTGCCACGATGGTCTAAGAACAAGCGCACTTCTCTGTGATCTCGGGCCCCTCACGTATCCTAGTAAGTCGTTTATTGTATTTGTGCTGTTCAGAAACACAAAGGATGCAGCGTTCGCTCGGTTTGATCTCCAACGAGTCTTTTTAGAAAACAGCAACTCCTCCTCTCGTGTGCCTGATGTTTGCACGTGTGTGTTGTCACGTTCGGTTACCTCAGTACTTCTCAACACCGCGCTGTGATGCTAACTTTAAAACAAAAGAGGGTGCTAACGTCCCTCAGCGTCCACCGTGAGCAGGGAAGCAGCAGCTCGGAGACTTTAAAGAAGACAGATCAGGTCAGATCAGGTATTTAAGCTTTCACTGATTCAGGACCTGCGAGCCTTCATGTAACCAACAGTCTTCCTGCCAGTGTCGGCTGTCGCAGCTTCTTTACTACAGTCACACATTTAATGACATTAAGCTGACTTTATCTGCCTCGTTTGGCTTTACCGTGAGCTCGTGTCTGAGCCGTATTTACATGCACTGCAGCCCTGAGGTCACTTGAACTCGAGAGCATCTGTTGAATTCACCAAACGGGCGTCGCTCTCGCCTTCGTGCACGCTCTGCACAGACGGCACCGTCCAAAGCAAACGGAGCATCTCCAGAAGCCAGAACATCTCCTGCCGCGTGGGACGTCGTACCAACCCCGTCCTCCCGACGCTTCCCAGAATTCATGTGTGCAAACAGCTGAAGGGACACGTGGATGCAGCAGCCTCAAAGGTACACGACATGTGAAGCTGTAACTAACAGCAGTGCTTTACGGAGTCAGGGCTCGCACATTAGAACGCAAAACCTCACAAAAACAAGAATATGCTTCAGGTCATTCATCCTTCGTCATGATTTTTTTCCTCCTGAGGGGAAAAAGGTGCTACATGATACCAAACGCTGTTTGTTTTACCAGGTTTTATTGTCTCCGTCTTTTGTCTCAGTGCTGATAAACCAATATTATTATTATTAAACTTGCTTCTTGAAGATTTAATTGTATATTTTTAAGTGAAATGTAGATTTTTTTAAATGTCACAGCTGCCAGACCAAATACTCAGATTGACCAGAAGCGAGCGTGCGCTTGGTCGTCACTGACTGACGCGTTAAGGCTACTGCAGTCAGATCAGGAGCTCTTATCACAACAAGTAGGGAAGCTTACACTGTGTGTACAACGATCGAGGCCAACACGCCACCGTGCTCGGACCTGTGGTGCTAAACGCTAATCCTGCTCTTTGAACACTTGAGGCATTTCATCGAAGACGACGTTTATAACACATAACCACGTGCTAACCTGGGAACCTTTGTATACTTTGTATCTTTATTCTCATTTTGTATTTTGTTGTTTTTTAAACTTGCCACTATGTTTGTGAAAGGGCACCGTGTTGCCTGTGCTTACTGTATCTCAGCGTCAGACTTGAATACCGTCATCATCGTCGAGGTATCCTGTGCTTAACCGAAGCAGCCTTTGTCACACCTGTTGATCCCAGAGTTTAACTGAAAGCTGATATGACAATCATCCAGTCACGCAGCATCTACAAGATGAGGATCACGTAATAAAGCGGCCATCGCGGGACATCCTGTGACATCATCTCTGAAAACCAAAGATTTATGACGCCAAACGGCAGGCTGTAAAACTTAGTCCTTCCTATTATATTGTAAACCTTTGTCCACTGACATAAATGGCAATAAAGTATTGTGGGTTATATTTTTAAGTTGTGTATTCTTGGTGCTGTGTCTTTGTGGAGAACGCGTACGATAGAGCGCTAAAAGAGGAACTGAGGCATGAGGAGGTGAGACAGGTGGCTGAACTAACATCAGTGACCTGCTCTGACCCCCGTGGTGGTTATGATGGCGACGGACAGGCTGACAGATGAAGTCAGGGAGGAGTCTCTGTGGACTGGGATCTGTGGTGAGATCAGGTGGAGCCTGGAGAGGTGGGGGTGTGAAAGCATGTGTGTGTAACAATGGAGATGGAAGCAGGAGGAGTTCAAATACCTGGAGGTCAACTATCCGACACTGCACGAGAGAGGTGGAGGCAGGGTGGAGCGGCTGGAGAGGAGCGTGTGGGGTTTGGAGACAAGGTTAGAGAAGCTGAGAGGGTTCGGACATGTGCAGAGGGACAGAAGAGGGTCATGATGTAGTGAGAGCATGCAGATCATTAGCTGGGGCAAGAAAAAGACACTATATTTATTATCTGCACTTCACAATAATACATTTTTAAAAGGTCCAGCGGGCCTGGTGCACGAAACAGCTGCTTATCTCGTCTCCTTTCCTTTAAGACAATTCAATTCAATTCAATTTTATTTATATAGCGCCAAATCACAACAAATGTCGCCTCAAGGCGCTTCATAGATACAGAGAAAAGCCCAACAATCATATGACCCCCTATGAGCAAGCACTTTGGCGACAGTGGGAAGGAAAAACTCCCTTTTAACAGGAAGAAACCTCCGGCAGAACCAGGCTCAGGGAGGGGCGGCCATCTGCTGCGACCGGTTGGGGTGAGAGAAGGAAGACAGGATAAAGACATGCTGTGGAAGAGAGACAGAGATTAATAACAGATACGATTCAATACAGAGAGGTCTGTTAATACATAGTGAGTGAGAAAGGTGACTGGAAAGGAAAAACTCAATGCATCATGGGAATCCCCCGGCAGCCTACATCTATTGCAGCATAACTAAGGGAGGATTCAGGGTCACCTGGTCCAGCCCTAACTATATGCTTTAGCAAAAAGGAAAGTTTTAAGCCTAATCTTAAAAGTAGAGATAGTGTCTGTCTCCTGAATCCAAACTGGAAGCTGGTTCCACAGAAGAGGGGCCTGAAAACTGAAGGCTCTCCCTCCCATTCTACTTTTAAATACTCTAGGAACAACAAGTAGGCCTGCAGAGCGAGAGCGAAGTGCTCTAATAGGGTGATATGGTACTACAAGGTCATTAAGATAAGATGGGGCCTGATTATTTAAGACCTTGTATGTGAGGAGCAGGATTTTGAATTCAATTCTGGATTTAACAGGAAGCCAATGAAGGGAAGCCAAAACAGGAGAAATATGCTCTCTCTTTCTAGTCCCTGTCAGTACTCTTGCTGCAGCATTTTGGATTAACTGAAGGCTTTTCAGTGAGTTTTTTGGACATCCTGATAATAATGAATTGCAGTAGTCTAGCCTGGAAGTAATAAATGCATGAACTAGTTTTTCAGCGTCACTCTGAGACAGGATATTTCTAATTTTAGAGATGTTGCGCAAATGGAAGAAAGCAGTCTTACATATTTGTTTAATATGTGCGTTGAAGGACATATCCTGGTCAAAAATGACTCCAAGGTTCCTCACAGTGTTACTGGAGGCCAAGGTAATGCCATCCAGAGTAAGAATCTGGTTAGATACCATATTTCTAAGCTTTTCAGCGCCGAGTACAATGACCTCAGTTTTATCTGAGTTAAGAAGCAGAAAGTTAGTGGCCATCCAAGTCTTTATGTCTTTAAGACATTCCTGCAGTTTAACTAATTGGTGTGTGTTATCTGGCTTCATGGACAGATAGAGCTGGGTGTCATCTGCATAGCAGTGAAAATGTATGCTATGTCTTCTAATGATGCTGCCTAGGGGAAGCATGTATAATGTAAACAGAATTGGTCCTAGCACCGAACCCTGTGGAACTCCATAATTAACCTCAGTGTGTGAAGAGGACTCTCCATTTACATGCACAAATTGGAGTCTATTAGATAGATATGATACAAACCACTGCAGTGCAATACCTGTAATACCTACAGCATGTTCTAATCGCTCTAATAGGATATTATGGTCGACAGTATCGAATGCTGCACTAAGGTCAAGAAGGACAAGCACAGAGATGAGTCCACTGTCAGAGGCCATAAGAAGATCATTTGTAACCTTCAATAAAGCTGTTTCTGTGCTGTGATGAACTCTGAAACCTGACTGAAACTCTTCAAATAAACCATTCCTCTGCAGATGATCTGTTAGCTGTTTGACAACTACTCTTTCAAGGATTTTTGATATGAAAGGAAGGTTGGAGATTGGCCTATAATTAGCTAAGACTGCTGGGTCTAGAGATGGCTTTTTGAGTAAAGGTTTAACTGCAGCCACCTTGAAGGCCTGTGGTACATAGCCGATTATTAGAGATAGTTGATCATATATAAGATCGAAGAATTAATCAATGGCAGGACTTCTTTGAGCAGTTTTGTAGGAATGGGGTCTAAAAGACACGTTGATGGTTTGGAGGAAGTAATTATTGAAGTTAACTCAGAAAGATCGATTGGAAAAAAAAGAGTCTAACTTAACATCAATGGAACTAAGAGTAGCTGTAGATAATATTACATCTGTGGGATGATTATTGGTAATTTTTTCTCTAATGATAAAAATTTTATTTGTGAAGAAGTTCATGAAGTCATCACTAGTTAACGTTAAAGGGATGGTTGGCTCAAAAGAGCTCTGACTTTTTGTCAGCCTGGCTACAGTGCTGAAGAGAAACCTGGGGTTGTTCTTATTTTCTTCAATCAGTGATGAGTAGTAAGCTGTTCTGGCTTTGCGGAGGGCTTTCTTATAAAGCAACAAACTATTTCTCCAGGCTAAATGATGATCCTCTAAATTTGTGACACGCCATTTCCTCTCCAGATTACGAGTCATCTGCTTTAGGGTACGTGTTTGAGAATTATACCACGGAGTCAGGTACTTCTGATTAGAGACCTTAGTTTTCACTGGAGCTACAGTATCCAGAGTCGTACGTAGTGAGGAGGTGAAATTATTAACAAGATAATCGACCTCTGTTGGGGTAGCGTTCAGATAGCTGCTCTGCTCTGTGTTGGTACAGGGCATTGACGATGATAACAGTGGCTGGATTATATTCTTAAACTTAGTTACAGCGCTTTCAGAAAGACATCTACTTTGATAAAGTCCACTCTCCACTGCTGCGTAATCAATTATTGTAAATGTAAATGTTATCAAGAAATGATCAGACAGGAGAGGGTTTTCAGGAAACACTGTTAAATGTTCAGTTTCTATGCCATATGTTAAAACAAGATCTAGAGTGTGATTAAAGTGGTGGGTGGGTTCTTTTACATTTTGAGAGAAACCAATTGAATCTAACAACAGATTAAATGCCATGTTGAGGCTGTCATTTTTAGCATCTACATGGATGTTAAAATCACCCACAATAATTATTTTATCTGAGCTCAGAACTAAATTAGATATAAAGTCTGAGAAATCAGACAGAAACTCTGTGTAAGGCCCAGGTGGACGATAGATGATAACAAGTAAGACTGGTTTCTGAGTTTCACAGCTGGGGTGGACAATGCTAAGCGTCAGGCTTTCAAATGAATTAAAAGTCTGTCTTGGTCTTTCATTAATTAATAGACTGGTGTGAAAAATTGCTGCCACACCGCCCCCTCGACCTGTGCTTCGAGATTTCTGGTAGTTAGAATGACTCGGGGGTGTTGATTCATTTAAACTAACATAATCATCCTGCTGCAACCAGGTTTCTGTAAGGCAGAGTAAATCAATTTGTTGATCAATTATTAAGTCATGTACTAACAGAGACTTGGAGGAGAGAGACCTAATATTTAATAATCCACATTTCACTGTTTTACTCTTTGGTTCAGATGTGGATACTGTATTGTTCTTTCTTTGTGATTGTTTAAGTTGTTTGTTGCTGGTTTTTAGTTTGTTTTTTGTCTTTTTGGAAGCAGACACAGTCTCTATGGAGATGGGTTTTTGGGGGGGTAGCAGGAGGAGAGAAGCTGCAGAGAGGCGTGTAAGACTGCAACTCTGCTTCCTGGTCCCAACTCTGGATAGTCATGTTTTGAGGGGTTTAATAAATTTGTCGATATTTCTAGAAATGAGAGCTGCTCCATCCAAAGTGGGATGGATGCCATCTCTCCTAACAAGACCAGGTTTCCTCCAGAAGGTTTGCCAATTATCTATGAAGCCCACATCGTTTCTGGGACACCACTCAGACAGCCAGCAATTTAAGGAGAACATGCGGCTAAACATGTCACTCCTGGTCTGATTGGGGAGGGGACCAGAGAAAACTACAGAGTCCGACATTGTTTTGGCAAAGTTACACACCGATTCAATATTGATTTTAGTGACCTCCGATTGGCGTAACCGGGTGTCATTACTGCCGACATGAATTATGATTTTACTGAATTTACGTTTACCCTTAGCCAGCAGTTTTAAATTTCCTTCAATGTCGCCTGCTCTGGCCCCTGGAAGACAATTGACTATGGTTGCCGGTGTCTCTAGCTTCACATGTCTGAGAACAGAATCACCAATTACCAGAGTTTGACCCCCGGCGGGTGTGTCACCGAGTGGGGAAAAACGATTAGACACATGAACGGGTTGGTGGTGTACCTGGGGCTTCTGTTTAGGACTACGCTTCCTTCTCACCGTTACCCAGCCTTTCCCCAGCTGCTTGGGGTCTGCCGGGGAACAGCTAGCGGGGCCTACGCTATCTTCGGCTGCACCAGCTACAGGGGCCTGGCTAGCTAAGGGTGAGAGCAGGGTGCAAAGCCGAGTCTCCAATTCAGTAATCCTGGCCTCCAGAGCTGCAAATATGCTACATTTGTTACAGATATCATTACTGCTAAAGGAGGCCGAGGAGTAACTAAACATCTGACACAATGAGCAAGAAAGTGCAGGAGGGACAGGTGAAGTAGCCATGGTGCTAACGGGTCGGCTACGAGCTAAGCTAGCGAAACAGTACAGAGACAGTGAGTGAATACTATAAATTAGGTAGTGAGTACACAGAAAGTGTGCTTCGGATGAAGCACGTGAAGATTATACTGTGACAAAAGAATGTATTTAAAAGTTGTTAATTAAACTGCTAAGCAAATAAGCTACTCAGAAACACCACTGTGTTTGAGCAGGAACAGGAAGCGATACTATACCACAGAGCGAGCGAGCGAACACCAAGTGACAGCGCCACCCGACAACTTTCCTCTGATTGGCTGCTCCTCGTAAACAGATTTAAAAGGATTCTGTGTAAATGCCCACAGCAAAAGTGACACGAGGAGACTTTAACTAGCAGTCCTTTTATTTCCTTTCAAACATGAACAACATGGACTACACACACAGTCCAGCATCAGTGGAAGTTATATAAGAGTACTTGAAGAAGAAAAATCATAGTTTTCACTGTTTCACTCCAGCGTATCAAAAACAAAGCGTATAGTCAGAAAAATATTGAATTACAAAACTCAAAAAAGCAAAGTGTTTTCCTTTGCCTCCTTCTAAGACTGGGCTGCAGGACTAGCTCAAAACTCTAGAGTCTAAAGGTTGACACAGTAAGAGAAGAGAAAAGGATAGCAAAAAGGAGACTCCAAAACCTGAGTCGAGAATAGAAAAATAAAGCTTTGTTTCGCCTAAAGATTGCCGTTTGCCTCATCAACACGCTCAGCAGGCTGACTACAGCAAAGACCGGGTAACACAAACTCTACTCGCAGTAATACGGGATTATATAGTTTCAGTATGGCTTCTCAGTTACAGACACAGAAACACACAAAACACACACAGACAAGATTTTTATAGTGCCACAAACGACCTGCTCGGGCCTTAAAAGCATCTGGAACTGTTCGGTGTAAGCAGTCAGAATAAGCACGATAAAGGTGAGTGTTTGTGCTCCTCTCAAAGGTCACACGCTTCGTGACGGGCTTCGGTTCATTAAAGGGGCATCTGCTTAAATGTAAACTCCTTCAGCTAAGCTCTGGCTGTGTTTATTAGGGGTGCAACGATACTCGTATCATATTGAACCGTTCATACAGTGCTTTCGGTTCGGTACGCATGCGTATAGAACAATACAATTTTTTTCTATTTTATTTTATCAACTTTCCTTCTGACGATGCTGTCTGTGTTGAGCGCTCAGTGGATCTGCGCTCGACTACTCCGCCTAGGCTGCACTGTCGAGCGCAGATCCACTGAGTGCAGCGCAAGCTAGCAGACAGAAGCTAAGCTCCTTGCAACCTGGCAAATTGAACCTCCCCCACCCTCATTCAGATCTGGCGTTTGGAACTATTTTGGTCTTCATGTGACGTATGACCCTGAAGGTAAGCGCGTCATGGACTAAAGTAAAACAGTATGTCGGATGTGCCACACAATGCTCAATTACATTGGTGGGAACTAGTGTGTTAGCGCAGTTAGCTCGTTAACGTGTTGGCCGTCCAGCCCCACGCACGGGGCGATCCGCGGTAGCTCGTTAACGGAGATTTGCCGTGTTGTGGCGTTAACGTCATTTCAGATTAACGCTGACAGCACTAGTGGGAACACAACGAATATGACTGCACATTTACTCCGACATCATCCTCGTGCAAAGACAAGTGGAAGCAGACAAAAACAACAAGCACGCATGCTACAAACTTTAGCCGAGTCATTTAGACAGCCGTTAGCACATGATTCTCCTTATGGGGACCTGATATGTTTAATATGCTGCTGAGAATATAGCCCAGAAGAAGCGTATAGTAGAGCTTTTATTTTGGAAAGAGACGTTTCTCTGTAATAAACTCTCTTTTCCAAAGAGGAGTGATTTCTCCATCAGATAGATTTATTATTTATTACTTTGTTGTTTCAGCAACATTAAATTTAAAAACTGTACTTTTGAGTTAAAATATATATTTATAATTTTAATAAATGACAAATTAAAAAGGCATGAACATTTTTTGTATCGAAAAAATATCGAACCGTGAATTTTGTGTATCGTTGCACCCCTAGTGTTTATGCAAGTGGAGTGGGTTTAAAAAAAGAAGAATTCTAGCTTTGAGGTTAGTTGTGAATATTTCCCAAATCCTGTCCAGCTAGCCCTAAAGTGATGCTGTGGCCTGTGTAGCATGTTTCCCCTGTTACAGTAGGTCTGGTTAAGGCAGCTGTGCGTCGAGCCTCATGTCGAACCACAGTCGTTATGGTTACCTGTGGTCCTGCAGCCGCGTATTTACACCAGTACACGATGACAGTGACACAGTACAAACTTCCTGCAATAGATGACGTCCTTCTTAAGCAGTGCAGTCACAATGTTATGTCCCTCTGAACCAGTCCGTGCTTTAAAACAGTGTCTGTGTGCAATGACACGCTCCCCTGCGCCGTGCCCCCTACACCAGTGCATAATCAAACTGACCCCTCTCTAGCCCCTCCTTGTGGTCAGTCCAGGATGATGCAGGCATGCGGCTGTAGGGGTCCAGAAGGATCCTGAAGCATCTGACCAGCAGGAAGACCAAGAAGAGCATGAGGAGGCCTACAAAGGCCAAAGCGGTACGCTGCTCCGTGTCCACCCCGACCAAGGCCAGAGGAGGGCTGCTGCTGCCACCGCCATGATTGCCGGTGAGGGAGGAGCTGGCTGGGGACAGCAGCAACTCGTAGTCAAGCGTGGGCACATCGTTCATCCTCCACGGGGCCCGAAGACAGGGCTTACACACTGACTGGATGGTTGGTGTGTTGGGTGGAGGTGCGGAGAAGGAAGGGAAGGCGTTCATTTAGGAAAGTTTTTAATACTGCAGACCCTGTTTATTTATTTTTAGAAGAATACCGAGCGAGAGGACCGCACAGCGTTCGTCTACGATGAGCGCAGTCCCATGGTCGCCACTTTATTGGATCAAATGTAGGCCAGTCAGAGTGACATGACCCAGACAGCTTTGACTCGCATGTGTTCTGACAGTGTGTCAAACACACACTTTTCAATTAATAAGGACTATTTTTTGTGTAACACATTTGCCTAAAAAGCCTAATGACGCTCAGCCGTTCCTATTTCAGCGCCTGCCCTCCGGCGCTCATGTTTTTAGCGTATTTATCGGAGCCACACCAGCTCTCATTCTCATTCTCACAGAGCAGACAGGATGTGACACCGCCTCCCGCTAACGCAAACGTCACTGATGGCGGTCAAGGTCAGCGTGCTCTAAGGGGGTTAATAGCGCGCAGATGGACTTCTAACACCAAGTTGGGTTCAGCTGTTTCAGTGCGTCTCCGTGTTGTGACGCTAAAGTGAAACGCAGACACGAGCGGCGCTCTAAAGCACCTGCAGCGGCCGGCAGCCCGGTGTGTGCGCGTCTGTGTGGGCACATGTGTGTCTGTGGAGCTAATCAGAGTGGGAGGTCAGCTGCTCAGTGGCCCTGAATATAAAACAATGCATAACCTTTCCTGAAGCTGTCTGCTAAATGCTAAGTTTTCCCTTCGACCGGCTGGAGCGTGATAAGTGGGTCAGAGCTGTCAAACGCTGACGCCACTCCTTTCCGGCGCCTCCTTCTGGGGTGATCGCTTCAGAAAAACGCCCTTCTTGACAAGCAGAGAAGCAGCGAGAGGTAGAAAATGTTTCTCTGATGCGTTAGGCTGTCGGTCACAAATGAAGAGCGTCTTCGTTCAGCAGATTGGCAGAATCTTTTTATGGGCTCGTTCCACTCCTCGGCCAAGCGACGTGAGATTGTCCGGATTAAGCTGAGCAGCCACTCCCACACCTGAAAGAAACGCCAAAGAAAGCCACCTGGTTAGAACATTGCTCCTCGTCTCTATAGGCTTAAAATCATGATATTCAAATTTGCACCAACAGGATGCTCCGTTTTTAATGTGAAGCATAACAAGATGAAGTCATTTTCCCACAGTGTGATTATTACAACCCTGTGCTTAATAAGCAGCAGTGACATAAACCATCTGTGAGGAGAACACAGCACCAGCTTCCCTATAATGACTCTCATTAGGACTCTGATTACGCTGCCATCACAGCCACATTAGCAGTAATGAATGCACGATTATAAACACCGATACCACGCTGCCTCGCCCATATTCGTCGGTGCACTGTTACACCAGCACTTTCATTCACAATGTGCTGAGGAGCCTCATCAATAATCTAAAATCTCCTGCAGCCGACCAGGTTTCAAATCATTGAGGAAAGATGAGACGAAAGCTTTTTACCTGCTCACCTGTGATGGGCGGCGGCTACGCTATTGGCTTAAATAAACATGATACCAAGAGAGGAGGGGTCACGTGTGGTTATTGAAATTGTCATTTAAGGGATTAAGAATTGTGCATTTCTGCACAGAACATTATGGCTGCGTTAGAGAAGAAAAACAAGCGAGCGACTCGGTGCACAGCGAGTCAAACAGGAGTGTAGGAGGAGCGAAAGATGGATGAACAGAGCAGGAGTTCCTGTGGCGAACAGGCAGCAGTACAGAGGAGAGGTTTGCTGGCACAGACCGGTCTGACTCTCCTCTGCGTGACGATGGCAGGACGCCTTTGCCGTGCGTCTCTCTGTGTGTTCAGTTTAAAGGTTTTCTATCTGCTGCTTCATCAGCCTGCTGCCCCAGACCGGCAGCACTGACACACTCGGGAGGCGCTCACGCCGTGAATGAACGTGCACGTCCGTGCGTGTACGAAACAGAGCTGCTGCTCCAGATTTTTGGCCTTTGAGTGACGCGATCAGCAAAAGTCCTGAAAACCTTGAAACGATTTCAAAGACGATGTGAACGGACGGCGCCACACATCTGAAACGCGGGAGAAGCTTTGAAACGGTCGTTACAGTTTTACAAATGTTGGAACTGGTTTATAATCCTGATGCGCTCGATCAGCCAGGCGAGGAAATCCCCGAACGTGGATTCATCTGGACGTCTTCAGCGTTTCGTAGGAGAAAAGTTCACAGACGCAACGTTTTTCGATATTCATATCAACACCTCTCAGTTTATTTGTGGCTCACTTATACAAACCACTTAACATACTTGGTGTATTTTGATGCCACTCAGAGGTGGGGCTGTTACACTGACTGCTGTCTAAACTGAAAAGACTCATTTCAAAGCTTTTGATGTCGCGGGTCAGTGCTTCTATAATGTATTTATAACGTACAGCATTTATATCTAACACGCAGCAGCAGCAGATTTCCAGCAGCATGATGACCTTCAACCAGCACGAGCAGCTGAATACACTCAAAAAATGACTATTTGCCCTCGTAAACATGAAGCAATCGTTCTGAGTAAAATGTCACTGAAATATAGGAAATCAAAGGTTGAGTCAGTCAAATAATTCATCTTTAAGGTAACTCTGCTGGATTGATAAACATTCAGTTTACATCAAGTTGGATTGGATAAATTTCCATTTTACTTTGTTTACACGTAAACGTTTTTCAGTTTCTTAAAGTCAACATTTTGGGCTTAAACATGTTTTTGTCATTTATTGTTCTGAAATAACTAGACAGCTGTTAGTAGAGACTGTAATTTTCATCATAAATATAATAACATGACCTGTTAATGACATAAATAACGTTTTTTGGTAGGAGGTCTGGGTAAAGCATATTATTGGAGCTTTTGTAGAAACGGGTGAGATCCAAGGTGAATGTAACAAGTTGCAATAAAGTAGCAGACAAACATCAGATGTCCAATGAAAGTGACTCTAATCCAGTAAAGTACTTGTTACATTGTTATTTATAGTAAGTGATAAAATTCAAATGTCATTAATCACATCGATGACTAAATGTAGACAAACAGAAAACTGCTGCAGTTTCACTAACGGCCACTTGAGACGCTGAAAGCAAGTCAACCCCGACAGACTTTAACCAGCTAACATGACCAACATGTTCTGATGACGTCAAAATATGTTTAGTGTCTCTGTAGCTTTCGTTTCCTGTAATAACAACTGTGCAGGGACACAACTCACTGCTACCTCTTTGAGCATTTTTCTACACAATAATCTGACACTTCCTGTAAGGCAAACTGTACTGACAGTCTGGTCTGTGCTCAGTGTTAACCTGCAGCACTGTTTATCAGTCCGTTAGCGCAGATCAGCAGGTATCAGCGCTGAAGCTATCCAAGCAAGCTAATGTTAGCTGATAGCTTAGCATTCCAGGCTCTCATCCAAAGCTAAATAATAACAACGTGAAGACGTCACAGCAGCTGGACTCCTGCATGGAAAAAGTCCAACATACAACCACAAATACACACGTGTATCATTCTGCTGCAGTTTAGGTGCATAAAAATATGCACGAATAAATATTATCGTGCATATTGTACCGTGTGTATATAGTACACGTTACCTTTGTATTTGATTCATTTTTGCACTTTTTTTTGTACCCTGTCTTTATTATTTTTTTAATTTTGCAATTTTTATTGGTTTCTAATAAATGTCTAATGGACTTTTTCTTCCTCGGCCTTGTGCTGCTGTAATTATTGAATTTACCCAGTGAAAGATTAATAAAGTCTATTTATTAAAGGCATGTAAAGTCTTACTTTAAACCTGAACGTGCATGCATGTAACTTACAAATAACCTCTTCATCTGATTCTAATCACTAAGTATTTGGTGAAAAAGAATTTTTTAATAAAAACAATTTATTGTATTTGAAATAGTGAAATTTATCATATCAGACAGCAGGTACCCGACTGCTCCTCTGTGGCTAATTTATATCGATTTATTCAAGCAATGAGCTGGACCGAAGAACGTGAGTGTAAAACATACAGGATACAGGAAAGTCGATTTTTTTGGCCACATTACTGTAGATAAGGTTTCAGTGTGTGTGTGTGTGTGTGTGTGTGTGTGTGTGTGTGTGTGTGTGTGTGTGTGTGTGTGTGTGTGTATATAAGTCATTGGGAGGTAGAGGGAGGACAGACAGAGATTGCTCAGCTTATTTTCCTCCTCGTTAAGTCTCACTCCCACCATCACACACACACACACACACACACACACACACACACACACACACTCGCGCACACACACACACGCGCGCACACACGTCCATCAGCCTCGTCTCGCTTTAGCTCTCGCCCACTCCATCTCTCCTCCAGGCAGTGACGAGACCCCTGAGATGAAGAGGAATGAAACGGACATTCGTCAGTCTTCGTCAAAAAGCCGTTAAACGCACACCTCTCTCACACAGACACACAAAGAGTGCACCGGCAAAAACAGACACTGCAACAGTGGGCAGACTCTTGTTCTCTTTAGCACCACTCAGACGAACACAGCATGCGTAGGATGAGGACACAGACAGACACTAGGGGGAAATATCTACAGCAAAACTATGACTCGTATAAAACTTGGAGTATTAGGCGGCCACACAAATGGGCGTCTGCGTTAGTGTCTCCAGCCACCACATCATCAGCTCTCTCTCTGTGTAATGTGGTGGTGAAGATAAAAGCAGGAGGCGATCGTGCTCAAGAGTTCGCCAGAAGGTTGCCGGTTCGAGCCCCGACAGTCTCGGTCGTTGTGTCCTTGGACAGACGCTTCACCCGTTGCCTACTGGTGGTGGTCAGAGGGCCCGGTGGCGCCAGTGTCCGGCAGCCTCGCCTCTGTCAGTGCGCCCCAGGGTGGCTGTGGCTACAATGTAGCTGCATCACCAGTGTGTGAATGTGTGGATGACTGGATGTAAAGCGCTGCACAAATACAAACATTTACTGTAGATTCAGTATTTAGATGAATAAAGACAAAATTAGTTACATTTTTATAAAAGGTGGCGAAGCAGCTGAATGCTGAACACAAGTACACGTTTAGTATCACGGAAGAATTCATAACTTTTCATATACTGATTATATTTTGGTCTCTTTGGACAGCAAAGGCAAACCTGCGGAGCCTTTCTGTAAGAATGAATCAGAAATGACGAGATTTTCTTCGCCCTGTGGTCTCCATCATCTTTCGGCTGCCGCTCTCCGCCCACGATACCCACTCTCATGCAAATTTCACACCCAAACCCAGCATCGACTTTTCAGCCGACACGAGTTGCACAGACCACAACCGTCCTATCGCTTCATGTACACAGATAGCCAGCCGTGCACGGCTCTAAAGGTTCAGTGCAGAGACAGCCTTGATTTGTCATTATTTATAGCCCGAGTAAAGCCACTCTCTAAAAGTAATTAGACTTTAGAAACAAAGAAAGGGAGGAGAGGGAGCGAAAGCGAGAGAGATGGTAAATGTTCCCAGCCACAGCCTGCTGGGAATTGAATTAACCCTTTCCAATTTGCTTCTTATGAAGATAAAGTGGAGCTGAAGAAAAGGCAAAGGGGAGCTGCTGAGATCCACCAGCTCAGGTGGGCATCCCCACTCCATCACTGCTGTTTCCATCAGAAAAACATATCTGCCTATAAACTGCACACATGCATATATCCAAAGAGCTGGAGGCCCTGAAGCACTGATGAGACACTGGTTTGGGGAACTTTTATATGTGCGCGACTGTCTCTCTTCATTTGTCGCCTAAGGGAGTTTACAATTGGCTAATGAGGACGACAGGGACCAGGTCACCTTGCATTGTGTACAACAACAAAAGTACTTCAAAAAAAATCCACCTTAACGATCTCGGACGCGTCTGCTTGAACCTGGAGTTCACAGCAGCTCCGGTCTCTTGTACATATGCAAGCAGACTAACATTTAATGACCCGCACACGACGGTCTGACAGGTATTTTTAGCATTTAAACAGCACAGAGCGTCTGTGCAGCTGTTGCACTCTTGGCCAGCACATAGCCCGTCATAATTGGGCTGGCAGACAGTCAGTGGCTACAGTAACGGTGATAAAGTCGGCCAATTAAATATTCCGCTGTTCCGACGCAGCCATTCGTTCGGCTCCGTGGACACACTTTGATGAGAAGGTGTGTATGTGTGTGCGAGGATGGATATAAAGACACAAAGTGAGAGAGAGCATCCTGTTCTTTTACTGAGTGGACATGCAAATGAGACAGCAGTGCACTCAGACTGCTGACCTCTGGAAACTAAAAGGTAGATGCAAATAACAGAGAGCGCAACACTTCATACTGAGGGAGCTGTCAGTCCACAGACACGTGCAGATACGTGCTCCCACACAGGAAACGTTCTTGGTGATGGTTCATGTGAAACCTTTGATGTAGTGAACCAGGAGAAACAAGGGATGAAGAAACAGGCAAAGACAAATGGAGCTGTGCACAGACGAGGGAGCAAAGGGGCAAAAACAGTTCTGTGATTCTCAGCAGCAGCTGAACAAATCCATCTTCAAAGCTGCGATCTATCATTTTATCACAGCACAGATGAGCACCAAGTCTCGTTTCTCTATCAGCATATTTAGGCCTGAAGGTCACCCCTGCATCAACAGTGAAATAACACAATATTCTTCATCACTGTTGATTCGTTTTTATTTTTAAAGACAGGTCTTCTGCGCTCGAGCACGGCGAGGCTTAAACCCCCGAGAGGCTCGTGTGCTGTGCACTGACCTGCGTGTTACTCCAAAGAAGTGGGATCTAGTCTACTGACATTAGGGGGAGGGGCCTGCTATGTACTTAGTGTCCGGCGTGCTGCGTCCTCTCTCCGGGATGTTCGTGTCACTCTGACAGCCTGAAGCTCCGTCTGACTGTCAACAGGGAATATTTTGAAGGAGTCGATCCTGTGGCTCAGTGAAGGAACGGGCTGGAAGTCCTGCTGTGATCTGGATCCTTTAAACATTCATTTGTGCAGATGTGAGGCGTTAACCGATACACATTCATACCAAATCAAGCTCTACAGACATGAACGGTGCATATTTACTGATAATGCCCATTATAGTCTACGTGTCCCGTCCACCTTTGACAAAATCGTGCACAACAACCCGCAATATAGATGTTGTTTCATGGTTATAATGCAGATCCAACTCTGAGCTGTAACAATGGTATGTTATGGGCTCTACATAACATATGGCTGTAGTTACTGTGACATCAACCACTGATTACTTCCTGTTTTAAAGCAGTGATTTTAGTACTGGGGCTGGGCCATATCATACCGTTCATGGTGATACCGGTGTAATGTTGGGCAACCATAAGAAAATGAAATATCGCGACAGAATATCGAGAGCGTCCTGACAGCAAACATCTGCACCTGGTTTGGGAACAGCACCAAGCAGGACAGACGAGATCTGCAAAGAGTGGTGCGCTCAGCCGAACGCATCATTCAATCAGAGCTCCCTGACCTGCTGTCCATCTACACCAAGCGGTGCAAGTCCAAAGCTAAGAAGATCATGATGGACCTCTCCCATCCCAACAATGGACTCTTCTCACTGTTGAGGTCTGGGAAGCGCTTCCGCTCCCTTAAGGCCAAAACTGAGAGAATGAGGAGGAGCTTCTTCCCCCAGGCTATTCGGGCCCTGAACCAGGTGTAGGACTGGACTCACACACACATCACCACACATTTCCTATAATTTATAAATCTTTATAATCTCTTTCTGCTATTTGCACATTTTTTACTGTAAGTTAATTTGTAAATTTTGTAGTAACCTGTAAATTGTAAATACTGTAAAACTTTTTTCTGTCATTTAATGGTCGGGCATCGTACAGCTACAAGCATTTCACCCCCATGTCATACTGTGTATGGTTGTGTGAGTGTGACAAATAAAATTAGAATTTGAATATGGGTAAAATGCGCGTGCGCAGTGCCTTTGTTTACATACGCACATGGCGGCGGCAGAACGAGAAGAGCGAAAGCGGATCATTGAATGAAACAGATGAACCTGAACTGGTTTGTAAAAATGCAGCTTCACTGGTGTGGAACTGGTTTAGCTTTCGTCCGTCAGATACACAACAAAGCACTATTTTTGGTAGCGCATGCTAGCGGGCCGTCGTTATTACCGTGTTGTTTGGAAAATACGGCGCACTTAAAATCAATCCTTTGATTTTTCTGAAAGTCGACAGAGCCCCTTATAATCCCGTGTGCCTTATGTATGAACTCTGGTTGTGTTTACTGACCTCGAAACGATTTTATGTGCACGGCGCTCGAAAATCTGTCAGATGTTTCAGGACGACTTTGCTAAGCTACGAAGCCGCACCCTTGATGGATTGTCGGAGCATTACGGCTATCGTAGGCGGAGCCTCGCGGAGTGATACGTACTGTGCTTCAACATAATGTTACCGTATTGTGTGCGTTTAACCTCTTTTTAAGTTTTGTGGATATTATACATGGTTATGCTGAGGATATGTCGGCCAGTTTCCACTGGAAATGCCTTTTGGTTAAACTGTCAGCAACGAATTTGCATTTGCACTGTTACATTTTATATAACTTTAATGCAGATAAAAAACAGCTGCTTGTTTAAGTGAAAATACAATGATGTTGTTCTTTTTTTTGCACTAATAAAGTTGTGGAGTTGTAAAGTATTTTGTCGTGTCAATTATATTGTCAGTTATATCGTTATCGCAAATTTTCAAACGTATATCGTGATAAATATTTTTGGTCATATTGCCCTGCTCTATTTAGTACTATGGTCAATGCTAGGTGATGTTTCGGAGGTTAGTACCCGGCAGAGTTCTTGGACGGGTTGTCATTACGGTTAACTAATCAAGTATTATTTGTGATACAATCCAATTAGAAATGCTGCGACAGAGACAAACGGCAAAAAACACAATCAAGAGCTGAAGTTCAGTGATGTGAATTAGCTGAAGTGATGGTGGGCAGCAGCTAGCACCTACAGCCACCTTCACACACACTTATTACTCAAAGGTCCAATTCCTGCTAACTTACAATCCATCCAACCATCCATTGACTTAACTGCTTATCCTACTCAGGGACATGTTGGGGCTGCAGCCTGTTGCTGTTGTCATCACGCAAAACACAAGTTTAACAAAACATGCTCCATAGAAAAGTGAGGAAGGGAAAATCATCTATAGAGACCGTCTATTCAATTTGATTTATCCAGCGCCACGACAACAGTCGCCTCAAGGCGCTTTATACTGTAAGGTCGACCCTACGATAATACATAGAGAGAAAAACCCAACAATCATATGACCCCCTATGAGCAGCACTTTGGCGACAGTGGGAAGGAAAAACTCCCTTTTAACAGGAAGAAACCTCCAGCAGAACCAGGCTCAGGGAGGGGCGGGGCCATCTGCTGTGATTGGTTGGGGTGAGAGAAGGAAGACAGGATAAAGACATGCTGTGGAAGAGAGACAGAGGTTAATAACAGATATGATTCAATGCAGAGAGGTCTGTGGTGAGTGACGGAGGCGACTGAAGTCTAATGACACTGTAAATGTCTTATTTTTTCTATATATGGGATTAACTACAAAATAAAGAAATTCTAGGACGTGCAAAGCCTAATAAGTTACTTTGTAACACGGGACATACTGTACAGATGGTTTATGTACAATATATGTACAAATACCTTTAATGCATGAGGAAAACACCTTAAAAGTGAACACTTAGTAAACGCCACTGTTTTCAACTACAGTTTCTGAAAGCTGGACATAAATACACCACTTTCCAGATTAGTGGGGATAAGCCTTGTATTTTATGGACTGTTTCACTGGAATTAATTAAATTTAAATATTAAAACACAGCTCAAGAAATGTAAAATATCAGTCCTACAGGGAAGGAATAAAACAATAGGAAAATCATGAGATTTATTAGCTTAAAAATATATTCCCAACTTTCCGGTGTTTTTGTGTGCTAATGGAAAGCGTTACACAGACAGAGTTGAAATATTTGGCCATGATTTCAGAGCATAAAAGACCTTTGTTTGGATATTAAGAGCATTACATGGTGTAATCAGTGTTTTATTGCCCTCCTCCACTGCTACATAAGGTTACTGTAAAATAAATGTCATAGAAAATATTAGCAGCTATAAAAGTATTACTAAAAACCCCAGAAAGATTAAATGCACACACTCACAGAGTGAATTTTATTTGACCAAGTCGTGACTCTCTAAGCTATAAATGTCATTTTCTCCTATTTATGAGACCTTTGGGGGTTCAAAGCAAAGAGACTCCTGAGAACACGTCTACCTCACCGATGCAGGTGTGCTGACAGGACGCTCCTGTTCACCTCCGCAGCTCTAAACAGGTCGAACCAGTCAGTGTGAATAAATGTCAGCCCAATCATATCTGCCTGGATCCTATGTTTAATTCACAAATCACAGACATGAAATATTCACACAATGATGAGGATGAAAGGAGACCAGTTCACAAGTTTGAGCAGATCAGCAGTGGGTGGACAAAGGCTCGTGAGTGGGCTTCTTAAACATTTTTTTATTAATTTAGAGAAAGGATAAGAGGATGAGAGATAAGTCGAAGAACATACAGCAGCTCACCTTGAAAGACCTCACAGAGAGAGCTGGAGGTGAAGTGAGGAGTGGTCAGACAAATGATGAGGAAAGAGAAAAGCAGGAAGGTGGCGGCGCCGATATCTGTGACTCAAGTCTGCAAGTTCACACAGAGCAGAGGTGTGTAGCTAACAGGGGGGGGGGGGGGGGGGAATCTGCAGGTAAGAAATGTGAAGGAGGTGAAAGAAGGGAAAAGCAAACAGATGAGGTGGAAGGTGTGCGAGTGCATGTGAGGAGCAGCATGGAGATGTCAGCACTCTTACAGCCAGAAGGCAGCACTTTCCTCCCATCACAGCCTTTCTGTCAAGCCCACTGGGACAGAACAGAACCTGTGCCAGCCAGTCAGCCGGCCCAGGGTGACGGCCATATATTTTACATGCCCTGCCCACACGACACTTGCTCAGATCCAAGGTGAGAAAGGGCTGAGAGTCAGCATAAAGAAGAAAGAGGCAAAAACTTTCTCCCGGACAGTAAAAGGAAAAGACCCTGAAAGTCAGAGTCCGGACGTAAAACAATGCTTTTCAGTCAACGAGGGAATAAAAACTAGCGGCCCCCACCCAACGCCGTGAAAGAATATCAGGGTGAAATGTTCAGCAAATCTGGTCTGCCTTTAAATAATGAGAGGAGTTTTAACTAGTGAGCAAAGTGCTGATTCAAACTGTGAAGCTGAAATAACTTTGCCCAGCAGGGTGCACACGGCTCTGATCCCCGGAGACAAAAGAAGCCCCGAGCCGGAGTCCTCAGCACAGAAGAGTCAAAGCAAAGCCTCGGACATCTGCTGAAGTGACGCTACGCTGTCCTGATCTGATTACCGAGCTAACAGTGAGCTGGGGCGTGGGGTCTTAAGCCTCCCAAATACCTGGGGCAGAAGAAAGGACAGCTTATGTGCACAGCGTGCATCATGAGCCATCGGCAGAGTCACTCCAGTAAGTGAACTGGTCTCCCTTTCTCTAACAGAATCGTGTGGGGGAGTTTGTGTCAGTGCTTCGAGCTGAAGCAGAGCAAATAAATCCCAGAGTCAGATACAGAAGGCTGATAAGTTATGGGCTTGATGAATATTTGATGGCTGTTCTTCAACGAGGAATCCAAGCCGGCCACGTCACTCTTACTGGTTAACGTTGAAGACCTACAGCGACTTTGCTGCATCTCCTCTGACACACATTTCTACCTTCCTGCTGGTTTTGCAGAAGATGTTTATGCTCACTGTGCTGTGGTGCTACATGATTAGGGCTGCCATGATTAGTCGACTAGTCACGATTACGTCGACTATCAAAATCGTCGATGACTGATTTAATAGTCGACGCGTCGTTTGAAGCTTTGTAAGATCCCAAAAGACGCAGGAATAAGTAGCAGGATTTAAGAGTGTAATAACGGACTGAAACAGAAGATGGCAGCACTGCATGTACAAAGATGCCAGCTGCCGTTAAACCCCGAAGAAGAAGAAGAAACTGTCCCAGAATTCATAGCGCGGCCCAGCTCAGTTTCCAACAATGGCGGCAGCTAGTTAGTTTTAATATTACTCTTATTATTCTTTCTGAGTCACAAAATAAACGTTTAACATATTTTCAGGCGAGAATGTAGCTGTGTAAACCTCAAATATCTGCTCAGTTTATCAAGACACCACATATTTTCAAAAGCGCTCCGACGTTTTCGGAGACGTCTGTTAGCCACTAGCTCGATAGCTAGCCGGGGGCTAGGCTAACTAGAGCCGTGAGAACACCGGACTCCCGGCTAATCGTCTTCAATCAATCAATCAATCTTTATTTATAAAGCACTTTTCATACAAAAAAAAAAAAATGTAGCACAAATGCTTTACATGGTTAAAAGCAGCCCCCCCCCCCCCACACACACACACACGCGCACACTTAAAAAGTAAAATTGGACTGGGTACGCATGAGCCAAGTGAGGAAACACTATCATGGGGAGCCGTCTGCACCGGAAGCCGGTCACAGACCGCAGCCTCCAGGCTGGGCACACAGCAGGAGGGAGGCAAAGAAGCCCCCCAGCCAGGCTGAGAGGACCCCCAGAGCCCCAGCAGCCACGGTCGATCACAGCCCCGGTGCAGAGAAAGCCCTCCGAGGAAACACTGGAGATATGACACAATAGGATATATACTGGGTAAAAAGATAAAATAAATAAGAACGGGATACAATATAAATATAAATAGAGTAAGAAGATTAAAAAATGAATAAGAATAAAATCAATAAATATTAGGTAAAACCTAAATTAACAATAGAATAACAGGATAGAATAAATAAGCGTAAAATAAATAAACGTTAAGTAAAAACCCACTGCTGTCTTTCGCTACTCAGGTTAAACATGATATATAAGTCACTTAGATAACTTAAAAATCTTATTGTTTGGCTTTTTTCAGTATTTTATTTGTTCCTGAGTAAATCGGTTTGGCTGAGATTAAAGAGATGCTCAAGAATATTCCGGTGTCCTGTTATATTTTAGATAGCAAGGAGCAGACAGCTGAGTTTATTAAATTCCACTGAAACAATCTGCAAATTTCATTAAAATTTAATAAACTATCATCTTGTCTTTATTTTTAGTTAGCACATACCTTAAACACTTAAAGCTGTAAGCTAATGATAGTTATATAAGAGCAGATGCTGCTGGTGCAATAAGCTGTACGTTTTACGTCCAATGGATGATGATCTGATTAGTCGACTAATCGCAAAAATAATCGGTGACTAGTCGACTATCAAAATAATCGTTTGTGGCAGCCCTATACATGATGTACAGTTCAAATGAATCATGCTTAGTGTAACATACAGGTGATTCAGGTTCACAGGAAGAAGTCGTTTCAGGAGTGAAATTAAAATGATGCAGCAAAGACACGCGAGCGACTTCGTCTCCTTATTCGGCCGATTTTAAACGAGGACCAAACAACGTAAGAAAGCAGCCACCCTGGTGAGCAACAGAGAGTAAATGATGTCAAAGCTAATAACAGTGACTGGCAGTGACACAGTGAGACACTAACGTGCTCCATGCTGTAGATCCTGACAGGTGAGGACGACGGGCTTAAACCCACCTGGGTTCTCTCTTTTCTTTCCATCGCTCGATGTCATTACTCGATGACTGTGGCGCTCAGCGTTACTACGCTGTGTTTTTATCTGAACTGGTAAACTGAGAGTAGCCACAGACCATTACTTCAGATTAATTTCTCCCTTTTTTTGTAAATTCCTCTTCATCCAAACTGAACGCTGCGTACAAACTCAACTCTTCCAGGTAAAAATCTTACGGTTTGCCTGCATATTCAGTCTGTATACAGGAGGAGAAAGCAATCCATGGCTCTCGATTGTCATGTTTGCTTTGCATGAAGGTGCCCTGCAAGCAAAACCAGAGAAAAAGTCTAAAAGCTGCAGTGCAGCGAGATACCAATGGAGTATTTAAGAAAAACAAAATGAAATATGTAACCATGCATTACAGCACGATGTCTGTCTGTACTTTAGACAAATGAAGCTGTACTTTGCTCACTGATATGCAGCCGCCAGCACAGTGTAGACACTGGAGAGTCTTTTTATTGGTTCTATTTTAAGCCAAGACAATTAAATAGCTCTTTTTGGGGTATCACTTACATTTTAATCTGAAAGCTCCAACGGGTCTCCAAAGCAGCGAACCTCTCTGCTCAGCAACCACCATCAGATACCCAAACTTGGACTCCTGATTACAGTTAGCGAGGCACGGTAAATTATTCAGCAGTTGTCACTGTAACAGGAGACAATACGGATGGAAGAAGCCAAGGAGGCTGTGGAGCATCCAATGGCTGACACAGATTTATACTTTGATAAGTTAACGATACGGTGCAGGACAGGCCAAAACCCACACGGGACTCAAGCTGCACGATAGCTGCACAGAGCCGATCAGCGTGCAGATGGATGGATTTCAAATATACGATGAAACCAACGTCTATTTTTATTCTGACCAACGTTGAAATGACCCCAGTTCTGCCATTTGTGTAGGATGTATGCACCTGTGCCATCATTGTCCTACCTGCTGTCCTGCAGGGCACTCAGGGAAACAACAACAGCCCATTTCAGCAGGATCATTCAGTCCATAGTTCCTGAAGCTGGCTCTCACCGGGCTACGAGCAGAGAATGAATTCTGTCTTTCAAGAGGACAGTCAGAGTAATTTCATGGTACATTGGGCCATAGGATGTTTTTTTCAAGCATATCCAGGTGAGCAGGTCACGTGGTTACTGATATAACGTTACCTTCTTAAAACTGCAAAAACTACTCTGCCTTATAAACATTTTTACGACATTTCCAGCAGATGAAACAATCAGACGATGATGGAAACGATGCAGCAGCGTCGGTGTTTGCAGGTTGGGTCGTGCGACCCTTCGATCTTCAGCCCTATTTATTCCCAAACCTACAGGAGCCTTTACTGCTGCTCTCTGGCAGAAACAGTGATCAGCTAACAGCTTTGGCAGGCTGAGCTCCAGGAGGACAGAGCAGAGAAAGTTTTGTCACAAACGATCGTCTGCGGACTTTTGAACTTGGAGCCTCGAGCGACACGACGACACACGGCAGTCTCGCACGAAGGCGTGAACATTTGAGCTGTGATTACTTAAATGATCGCTGCCTGCCTGCTGTTTTCAGTCATCACAGAGCTGCGTGCTCGCAGATCTCCGCCCGTCATACGACACCAACCTGATTCAGGTGCGCAGTCCGTGCGTCCGCTGCGTCCAGACAGCTGCAGCTACAAACTTTAGGATGTGCTCGGCTCTCCTCCTCCTGCACCTCCGCTCGTTCCTCCTCCTGCTGCTGCTGCTGAGAGTCGCTTTGCTGCGAGACTGGAGGCAGGCAGCGGCTCTTAAAGCTCCCCACCCACTCCGGCCTCCCGCAGGGCGAGCAGCCAATCACAAATGTGGTCTCAGCACAATAATACAAAGACGATTCATACGTGAGACAAGTTTGTCGTAAAGAAACACTTGAATGTGTCACAAGGAGAACATGAGAGCAAAGACCTGATCTGATCACTCAAACACAGACCGACGCAGGTGCAGGTGTGAAGCTCGTTATTTGTATGGAAACTGATAAATATTAGTAATAAGTCGGTGTTTATGTTTGCCTGTCAAATCACAAACCACTCTGCTGCTGAAGGACCAACAGAGATGCTCAGCTGAGCCAGTATGGAAGTTATCAAGTGCCAAACTTTGTTTAAACTACTTGACTGAGATCGAAAGCAAAAATCAATTTATAGCCACGTGAATCCTTTATTTTTTTTATTTCATGCTCCAGTACAAAAGTGATTCAGGCTCTTTCTGGTACCTTAAAGTCATCGGCAGCGTCCGGGGGGGATGAACACACAGCAGTCAGTGCAGTTCACTAAAGACTCGGGATTCCTCCCACAGGAAGACAAATCACGCCTCACTTTTGTTTTCTGAAGCCTTTTAACAGCCACGATGGTTTCCTTTCATTCTGTCACACTAATCCTTCCTCAGGTTCTTATTCTTACCAAAGCCAGTCTGATCCTCATGCTTCCACTGCTCTTCCAGTTTCAGGCTTCCAGGTCGGGGAGCCACCTGCTGCCAGGAGCTGCCGATGCCAGGCACAATGCCCACGTCCACAGGAGAGCAGGTCATGGCAGGTGGGAAGTTGGGACGAAGAGGCAGCAAATGTTACTTTACCATCTAGAGATGGATTTCTTTTCTGGTCCTGAGAGTTTATTTCTTTGCATCTTGGCAAACATGTAACCAACAAATAGGGGTGGGGGAAAAATGGATACTGTGTAGCATCGTGATATTTTGTTTGTAATAATGTATGGATACAGGGACAGCAGAAATCGATACTTTGTTACAAAAAGGTTTTTGTGCTCTGACTTCAGAGCATGTTGATCCTTTTTCTGAGCAAGAATCCTGACATTCCTTCACTGTCCAAATGTGTTTAATAAACATGACAGTTTACTTATTTTAATTTAAGACATGTTTTATTTTAATTAAGTTTAAAACTTTTTTATTTAATGTAAAATTATATTTTGTTTTAATTTACTTTCAAATTCTTCAGTTGCTGAAGGGGCTGCATAGTTTTCATAAACTGCATAGTTCAGAATAGCTATAATTGTACCAGATGGTTGATTCAGTTAAGTTGGACTAGACTGTAATACAAACCGTTCAGTTTGTCAACAATAAAACTGAAATGAGAGAAAGACTGAGTGTGAGACTTTGATATTAGAGAAAATGATGATTGATAAAGTTTACCTTTATGTACAGAATCTGAATATCGCAAAATATTTTTAAAAAGTGCAATAATATCGTATCGTGCGTTAAGTATTGTGATAATATCGTATCGTGGGATGTATGGTGATTCCCACCTCTACCAACAAAAAGGCGAAATGTGAAAATGTGCCCGTTTGTAAAGCACTGATAAACCAACCAAAGCTGAGGTTTAATGACTTTTTAAAAAAATCATTTCCTCTGATTAATATCCGCGATTTCTGTGCAGATGCCACCAAAACACAGGAAGGCCACGTTACAGAAACACGGTTCATCCGTGATGCTGGGAACATGTGGCCGACACAGAGCAGCTCACCTATTATCGCTGTGCTAATTTTAATGAAAGCAATTTTCTCTTGGAACAAAATGGCAGCTTCACATTAGGGGCTGTGAAACGTCCGCGTATGTTCGAGCGAGTGTTTGTCCCCCGTGGAGTGGCTGTGTGGGTGAGAGCGAGGACATTATGAATGTGGAGTGTGTCATTTTCCTGGGTGTGTGTGTGTGGGAGTGGGGACCTTTGATTGGAGCTAGAGAGCCCACATGTGTCATCCTGACTAGACTCTGACAGCTGAATAAATGTTTCTGTCCCATCTTTTTAACACAAGTTATTAATGCAAAAAAAATCTGCAGGCTAAGAAGTTCTATAGAAGCAAATTCTTGATGCTCTCGGTTAAATAAAACAAATCCTTGCAGGATTTAAGGGACCCTTGCAGAGCCTCTGTGTGCGAGGGAAGTGCCATCATTTCTACTTCTCTGTCTGTGAATGTCATTTAGGGTCCATGTATGTGTGGGTGGAGGGGCAGGCGGCCATGACTAATCAATACGCCTGATAATGAGATCTGAGCGGTGTCGTTGCGGCGGCCCCTTGGGCGAGTAACGCCTCCTGTACCGTAAAGAGCATCGTTGTCTCCTTCTCCTCCGACAGAGCACACAGCTCATTAACCTTTGGATTGGCACAACACCGACCAGACGCCGTTTACAACTCCCCGGGTGCTGTTCGCATTTATGGTTTGGCAAATAAAGCTTTTTCTTGTGTTGGAGGATATGTTGGTGTTTCTTAAATGGTCTGAAAAAGATGACGTGTCTGCTTTTTTGGGCTGCGGCTCGCAGGTTTTATCAGCTTTGTGCCGTATGGAAAGTTACTGTTGAGCTGGAGCGTTCGGCTGCATGTGATGCGCAGCAGATTCATCAGTTTAGAGACGTAGCGTGACGGGTTACAGTGGCGTGTTGGGCTGTAGGAGACCGAGGTGTGATCACGACGGGCAGAAATGAAAATTAACGTGATATTTAGGGTTGCATCACACTTTGTAGAGACACATGTGGCTGCAAACAAACTGAGCAGCTGTGATGACACAGTGTGTGTGTGTGTTTGGGAAATTCCACCCAAGCCGTGAAAGATTTCTCCTCATCCCTGCAGACAGGTGTCACTCAGGGCTCGTGGGTGTAACACGCATAAAAAGCGGCTGCTTTGAAAGTGAACGTGGGAGAGAGAACAGGGTGTGTGAAAGTCACAAAAACCTCTGGGAATCAGACTGTTTTGTAGCCACTGACCTTCAGAGCCGTGTCACTTCCCCTGTGGGGTGCTATTGTGTGTGTATGTGTGTGTGTGCACTTTACTGTGTGTTTGGCTGATTGATCACCACAGAGGAACCTTGATGACATCACAGATAAAGAGGTGCATTTGCAGCCGTGTGCCAGTTCCTCGAAATATTTCGAAGCAGCGTTATGAGGAGCTGAATGTGGGATTCAGCTAAATGCACAAACATTAATTGAAATTCGGTGAAGACTCTTCAGTGGATGAAGAACATTTCTGTATCAGCACATTTCCTCCTTTCTTCACCATCTCTGGACACATATTAGAAAAAAGCTGAGGTTATGCATCGATTTACATTAAGCATCAGTGTGGAGCTTCAAACAGAATCAGACACTCTGAACAAAATCACATCAGTTTTACTGGCTTTGCTGATTTGTGCAAATATTCAGCTCTGAGTCAACGAGGCTCAGAGCTGGAAAGCTGGTTTTTTAAATGTGTGTGTGTACAGTAGGCGTTTGTCTTTGTGTGTCCTCTGCTGAGAGCAGAGACTCTTTCCCCGGTGGTTTCCTTCAAGCTCCAGGGGAGGTGATTGGTGGACGCGGTTTAATCGTCCCCTTTCAGTCCTGGTTAGGGGGCAACATTCATCATACAACCTCACCCTGGCACTGGGACAATCCTGTAGTCCTTACAGAGTCAGGTGTGTGCGCGCACACACACACACACACACACACACGCACGCACATCAATCCCCAACCAGCTGAACTTCTTGGTCCGTTTGATTCTCTATTTTTCTTTAATTAAAGTGTGTCAGGGTTTCAGTGTCTGTGTTGTGACTCGATAACAAGCAGCTCACATGTAAACAGCAGCTTCACAGTTATTTGTATCATTTTATTCACTTCATCTGTTTTTGATTCAATCAATAATCTGAATTTTGAGCCACAAAATGCTTTAAATTTGTTTTTGGGGTTTTTCTTCCCCTGCTGTCGGTCGTGGCTGTTCCACAGACCTGTGAACATCAGTGCATCACATCCAGTACATGCAGCACGTACAGCTTTCATGTCAGGTCTACATCAATACCTAAGGAAGCCCATCACTCTCCTGTTACCTTGATGAGAGGTTATCACAGCCCCTGACCTCGGTGCGAACACTGTGAGGGCTTATTTTGAGAGAGCTGCGTGGTTAAATGCACGGCCTCAGCTATTCATAAGAGCTTTAATTATGCATGGATGTTCAATAGCAGTAAACAATCCCCGTGCAGAGTGAGAAAGCAAGTCCCCAGTAAAAGACTTTTTAACTGCTCGATGCGATTCGGAGCCCGAGGACATTCATTTCTGCCAGACGTAAATGATTGATGACCGTTTGATATCAGCTCTGGAAATTAAGTGTAAAGCTGTAAAGGTCTGATCACGCAGCAGCACGGCGACTGCAGGAGTTTGTCAGAGCGGGCTGCCAAAATCATTTTGTACCGCTACTCACGGCGTAATTTTACTTCTCTGAGAACAAGAGAGGGGGGAGCGGGAGCGGTGGGAGGGGGGCTGAATTAAATTAAAAGGAGAGGACACTTGGTTCAGATAACATAGTGTGATGGAGCCAGTTGACTGATGATGCACCGTTTCAAATTCTCTCCACGCGATTAACATCATCAGGATTCATTCTGGCCACATTTACAGTGATTGATCATTGCTGTAAATTAATGAAACAAATAATAAATATATTAGTAACGAGTGAAGGATAAGCCTCGCCAGAAAGGCAACCAGCCATGTTGCTGCAATGCATCAACTTCAAATTCGCTATTTGCATTTTTTTTACATGTAAGGACATTGCAAACACACACACACACACACACACACACGAATCTTGTCAGCACCCAGTTTATTTTCCTGTGGAGACTCGTGGACTTGATGCGTCCTGCTTAACCCGTCACTGCTCAACTTAAAAGCCAATGAGTCCATCAGACAGCGAAGGCCAGGAATCAGCCTCCTCCCGTCCATGAGGTGAGATGAAATATTAACGATGGTGCAGAATTTCTCTGATATCAGTAAAGAGATCAGGTTTTGATCAGTGCAGGATTCCCTCAGCAGAAGAAAGAGAGCTTGCAGCCTTTAAAAGACGTGCTCAGGTTTTTGCTGCAGTCTCTATGCAGAGCTCTACCGACTGCAAGAAACTTCAACTTCACTCACTGCAATGACATCATCTCAAAAAAAGCTATTACTTGAAGTCAGCTAATGAAAGGGGAACTTTTCATGTAATTACCATTCTTAAAGTTGATGCTGTAGCCGAGGACGTTAACGATCATTTATTAATACATTTTGTTCGTTTCGTGAGTCATACAAACCCTTCATACATTATTAAACTTACTTACAAATCAAGTTCAGTCCATTTTTGCGACTTGAAGTCAAAAACATTTCCGAGCACTTCTCAGCTGCCCACCTCCGTGACTCATTCGTGACACCGGCGACTCAGGAGGGAGCTCTGCTGTTCACACAGGAAGAGAAAAGCCTACACGCCGTTTAGAAAGTTCTCTTTCAATGTGACATCTTCAGGTGATTTATAGAGAGCCAGAGAGGAACGAATGCTGGCATTAATCTCACCCACCTCTGCTACAGGAATGTCGTCAGAGGAGGAAGCGTCACTGCCACAGTGAGCTGCATAGGGTGGCAGTACACACACATACTGTTGTTATAGAAACAGTTTCCAGCAGCTTAAGTAAAAAAAGAAAAAGTTTTTGACACTGATGAAGCCGTCGTGTCCCCGACCGGACGGATGTCGCTCTGCCAGGTTTGAAAATCGATCAACCTTGGTTTAGCTTCTGCTCTTTGAACCGTGACAAATGTGAACTGTGACAAAGTCACTTAGCTCTGCGTCTTATCTGTCTAATCATCTCCTCTTCTTCACCCCTCTTGTGTCATCTGCACTCCTTATCTCTCCTCCTCTCTCCTCCCCGTCCTCCTCACGCCTTCAGCAGCCAAAACCTCATCAAATCTCTCTTCTTTTTAATCTGGTGGTGAGATCATAAATGTATAGATTATCAATTATTTGAACACATGATTACAATGATTACAAAAAAGCTGGGATAGAATAAAAGCAGAATAAATTTATCTGGAAATCTCATAGGTCCACATTTTAATCACAACAGAGCACAAAAACATATCAAATGTTTAAGCTTTGGGAACTTTAGGTAAAAGAGTCACTTTTTAAAATAATTGGATGGCATCTCAAAAAAGTTGGGACACAGCCATGTTTAGCACCGCGTTTCTTAACAACAGTCCATAAATGTCTGAACTGTGGAGACCAGCTGCTGCTGTCCTGGGTCTTTATCGTTGTTTAAACTGAACTGCAGGCCGAGACTCTTCTCCTGCGAGGCCATGCTGTTGTAACACATGCAGTGTGTGGTTTAACATGGTCTTGCTGAAATAATTCAATTCAATTCAATTTTATTTATATAGCGCCAAATCACAACAAAAGTCGCCTCAAGGCGCTTCATAGATACAGAGAAAAACCCAACAATCATATGACCCCCTATGAGCAGCACTTTGGCGACAGTGGGAAGGAAAAACTCCCTTTTAACAGGAAGAAACCTCCAGCAGAACCAGGCTCAGGGAGGGGCGGGGCCATCTGCTGTGATTGGTTGGGGTGAGAGAAGGAAGACAGGATAAAGACATGCTGTGGAAGAGAGACAGAGATTAATAACAGATATGATTCAATACAGAGAGGTCTGTTAACACATAGTGAGTGAGAAAGGTGACTGGAAAGGAAAAACTCAATGCATCATGGGAATCCCCCGGCAGCCTACATCTATTGCAGCATAACTAAGGGAGGATTCAGGGTCACCTGGTCCAGCCCTAACTATATGCTTTAGCAAAAAGGAAAGTTTGAAGCCTAATCTTGAAAGTAGAGATAGTGTCTGTCTCCTGAATCCAAACTGGAAGCTGGTTCCACAGAAGAGGGGCCTGAAAACTGAAGGCTCTGCCTCCCATTCTACTTTTAAATACTCTAGGAACAACAAGTGTTGTATGTATGCAAGGCCTTCCATGAAACAGACGTCATCTGCAAAGGAGCATCCAGACCTGTATATGCCTTTCAGCACTGATGGTTTGCAGATGTGCGAGCCACCAGCTCCACAGGCAACGCTGCGCTGCCATCAGAGACGCAGGCGTCTGAGCTGAGTGCTCACATTAGGCCCAAAGGTCGTCTTTAGTTTGAAGGATACCGATTTCCACTTTGCCTCAGTGCGTTTTAAAAAAGCTGCGATGTTCCTGCATCATGTTCATATCTGACAGAGCCTTACACTTTTCACAGTCTTCTCAATTTTACATTGGTCACAATTTTTAGAGCCATTTGCTTCCAGCTCACAGTTTTTATACAACGGTCAGTTTACTCACTTTGATCCTTTGATATGTTTTCTATATTCTGTTGTGAATAAGATGTAGACTGTATAAAGTGTTATGTAAACCCAACTTTCATTGGGTTTGTATGAGCTGACAGGAGCACGCGAGTGGATGCTACGTCGTAATAATTCAGCACTGGATTTGTTTAACATTATTCTGATGCTTTTACGTTAAAGCGTCACATTTAAATATGTGGATGAACCTCTTTAAACAAACTGTAGTTAACTGCTGGATCTGATGTAGCCTACAACCTGAGAAAAGACAGTAAATATACTTGGATTAAAGACCTATGTGCTCGTGAGCGACTTCACGGGAGAATTAGCCTTTATCTTCAGGCACACAGCACCTGCTCGAGGAGGACAGTTTGCTCCACTTGTTTTATGAGAAAACTCAGAGATGTGGAGCCACAGAGGAAAGTTACATGCTTGGTTAACCTTAAATATTCCTTACAGCTTTTCAGCTGAAGCCTCTTTTTTTAAATGTCCCTGCAGGGATATTTTTAAAGGTCACAGAGCAGTTGGTAAAAGTATTTAGTAACATAAGTTATTTTGTAAGAGACAGAGATGCACACAGAGCGACACACGTGTTCAATGCTTTACCAAATGTATGTGTTCCTACACTTCGTATGATCTTTTCATTTAAAGCTGTTTGCTTGTTGGGAAGCTCCTGCAGTGCTTTGCAGACACATGTAAGCCGATACTGAACAAAGTGATAAAAACTCAGTTTTAGAGTTTCTTTGCCAAGAATGCTGGAAAAACAGCTCGATCCAACAGCTGCACACTGTCAGCCATATTTCAGTACCTCTGAACCTAAGCTCGTTAAAGCACGGCCGCTGAAATAGGGAGAAAAGTAGAACTAATTAGCGCCCCAAAGGCAGAAGGGGCTCTTGTATGAATGAACACTTTATTTCCATTTAAAAAAATATATGTTTATTGTTATAATTGATTGAATAAGTCAATTGGGTTAAAGAACCTTGATGCCACAAATACAAGAGCTTCTGTGACGCCACTTTCACCCCTTACATATGAATGAAAATGGTTTGGTCCACCCTGGACAAACAGACCCTGTAAAACTGTATTTTGTAAAGCACAGGTCATTTATTCTAGAGAGAGAGCAGACTGAGAGAAGTCACCTGTTAATAAATGTCTTTCAAAAGAAAGGTAATTATAGCTCAGCTAACAGGCTAGCAATAGGTTAGCTATCAGCTATTAGCTAACCTCTGATAGCTATTAGAGCTACCCTATTAGAGCACTTCGCTCCTGCTCTGCAGGCCTACTTGTTGTTCCTAGAGTATTTAAAAGTAGAATGGGAGGGAGAGCCTTCAGTTTTCAGGCCCCTCTTCTGTGGAACCAGCTTCCAGTTTGGATTCAGGAGACAGACACTATCTCTACTTTCAAGATTAGGCTTAAAACCTTCCTTTTTGCTAAAGCATATAGTTAGGGCTGGACCAGGTGACCCTGAATCCTCCCTTAGTTATGCTGCAATAGATGTAGGCTGCCGGGGGATTCCCATGATGCATTGAGTTTTTCCTTTCCAGTCACCTTTCTCACTCACTATGTGTTAACAGACCTCTCTGTATTGAATCGTATCTGTTATTAATCTCTGTCTCTCTTCCACAGCATGTCTTTATCCTGTCTTCCTTCTCTCACCCCAACCGGTCGCAGCAGATGGCCGCCCCTCCCTGAGCCTGGTTCTGCCGGAGGTTTCTTCCTGTTAAAAGGGAGTTTTTCCTTCCCACTGTCGCCAAAGTGCTTGCTCATAGGGGGTCATATGATTGTTGGGTTTTTCTCTGTATCTATGAAGCGCCTTGAGGCGACATTTGTTGTGATTTGGCGCTATATAAATAAAATTGAATTGAATTGAATTGAATTATTAGCTATCAGCAGTTAGCCAATATCAGCTGTAGCGGTATAGCTATCAAAATGAGCTAGCTCAGCTGAACAATGTGAAACCTGGTCCTTCATTTCAGAAAGCAGCAGCAGGCCTCACCCAAGCAATCGTATCCAGAACAGTTTCCGCTGAAAGCTTAGCATTACGCTTTACTGCATGTTAGCTCAGAGGCTATTGTGAGGAAGCTAGCGTGTTTCAGGCCAAGGAAATTTGAAAACACCACAGAGACATTTTTTTGTGTCAGGTCAAATGAAATAATCGACTACTCACAGAAAGCCCCCAGACTCGATTCAAACCCATACCAGAGATGGGCAGTAACGCGTAATCCGATTACTTTTTAATGAGTAACGAGTAAAGTAAGGGATTACTATTGCAAAAACGGTAATTAGATTACCGTTACTTTCCCGTAGGAACGCTGCGTTACTGCGTTACTGAAACCGTGATTTTTTTGCGAGAATGTCTCATGACAGTGACGTAAGCGAGTGCGACGTTGGTGACAACAGCTGTGTGCAGATCAACAATGGATCATATATCGAGTGCAGAGAGAGTATGAGCGTGCAGCGTTTAAAGCGTGGAAGTACTGACCTTACTTTGAGTTTGATTCCATAAAAAGTGACAAAAACATTAGTGTCCGTTGTGCGTGGGAAGAAAACTTCTTTTTACAGCGAAAAAAAACCCCTAAACTTCCAAACAAGCACCGAGTAGCTACGACGTAATGGGAAACTCACAGAGAAACTCGCGGATTCTTCCACTGACCGCTGCACACCTGCACCAGGGTAACCCTCCGCCTACCCCACTCCTGCTTTACAGGTGAAAATAGAGCAACAGGACCGCTAGTCTTTGACTTTATTTATTTTCTGCTGTGTTTTACTTGCATCTATTTGAAAGACTGAGTGTAAACACACAAAATATTTTATTTTATGTGCTGGAATGTGCAGAAAATAGGTTTAAATGTTAAACTAATTTCTTCCAGTCAGAGAATGTTGCAGATAATTAAATGTTTGCTTGATGCATAAAGTTAAAAGATTAAAACTAATAAAACAAGTTTTAAAAAGAGACTTTTCCATTTGATTACATTTTGTATGATGATTATGCAGAAAAAGTAGAATTGGGCTGAAAGATCTATCACTTTATCACCTATTCAGGCTGTAAATCGTGTTTTTAAGTAACTAAGTAACTAAAGTAACTAAGTAACTAAGTAATTAATTACTTTTGAAAATAAGTATATCAGTAAAGTAATGGGATTACTTTTTTGGGGAAGTAATCAGTAATTAGTAACTGATTACTTTTTTCAAGTAACTTGACCAACACTGGTCGCGAGCTGCCACATAGAAAAGCTCTCTTTTGATCTCACAGTAAGTCCATTTCTCAAATAGCAAACATATGAATGCATTACTGATTTAAAACAGAGTGTACAAGCTATAAACACAAGTTCCTGTGTGAAGGTGAGCAAGAAGCAATAATGTGATGAACAGTTCTTCTATCTGACAGGATGATCTCTGTTTTTCTCACTTGTAGTTTGAAGAGAACGGAAACGTTTTGGTGGCGTGTGAGGTTCAGGTGTATTCTGCCAGTGGGCAGGTATTGTATGGTTACCTTGGGAAAACTGTGAACAAGGCAATTATTCAGAGATGTATGGGTCACGGGCAGAAATGCTTCCTGTGGGAGCTCACCTGAACTGTGCGAGGTACAGCGAGTGCACGAGAGCCTTCCTGCTGAGGCCGGCGGGCATGCACAGAGCAGACGGTATGGCAGGGCCTGAAGGGGACTCATGAAATATTCAAAATCGCCTCCACGCTTTTCATCAGTCACTAGAAATGGAAGTTGGGGAGCAAGGGGGCACCACTTTTGATATTTTTGTCTGAGATTTAATTTCCTCTCTTTGCATATTTTATCCCCCCCCCTCCCCCCATCTCTTCCTCCCCTGCTGTCTTCTCTCTGCTATCCATCATGTGATCTGACTTTAATATGCTTTACAGAGGAATATAAGCCATTCATCACATTGTGGCGAGGCCCAGGACATCGCCATGCTGCACATTTCATAGACCAGTAAGCCCAAGGAGTAGCCTGGGCCAGCTGCAGAGCTGCTAATGCCTCTATTTATTCCGCCAGGCAGGCCTGGCACCATCCGTCACTGCAGCCGTGACTACGCCGACTCTGTGGCACGCCTTTTATGGAGCCACAAGCTGCTCCTTAGTAAACATCTCTCCAGTCACCTGATCGGCCTTTGGGAAGGAAAGATGGATGGGTAGTTAGATCCACAGAGAGGAGGAAAAGTTACGCTTGGGAGGTGGAAGAATGGGAAAGTGGAAAAATGTTTAAGCGAGCAAGCTGGAGAAGGAAAACAAGGAAGACGGGAGCAAAAATGGATGCCACAAATAGAAATGGCTCAGATCCTGTTTACCTTTCTAACATCGTGACGAGACGATGTGTTGGTCTCATGACAAAGAAACATCTATTTGTTAAAGATATGAATTCAATTATGAAGTCGAGATTTTAGTGTTATGTTTATGATTTGGATTAATATGAATTTGGCAGCTCAGCATGAAAACTGTTCTCTGTGAGGCCAAAAGCAGCTCAGTGTTAAATTGCACCACCTTACATGACGAACTTTGCGTGTGTCTCGTGTCTTTGGTCCGGACTTTTGCTTTAACGTCACCATAACGTTGACGTGTGTGATTCTGAGAGAATCGCCTCCTTTCAGGACAAATCATAATAATGTTCTTCCCATTAACAGGGCCAAACTTTAATTAGCTCAAACACCTGCAACTCCTCAGCTTGTCTTTGTTTGTTTGTAAACACCAGCACCAGCAAAGGGCTAGCCCAGCTGTGATGAGGTGGACGGCAGGTACACCTGTGAACAGGTTGCCCATCTGTGGCAGGCAGAGATGGGCAGTAATGCGTTACTTGTAACGCATTACTGTAATCCGATTACTTTTTTCAAGTAACAAGTAAAGTAAGGGATTACTATTGCAAAAACAGTAATTAGATTACCGTTACTTTCCCGTAGGAACGCTGCGTTACTGCGTTACTAAAACTGTGATTTTTTTGCGAGAATGTCCACTGACCGCTGCACACCTGCACCAGGGTAACCCTCCGCCTACCCCACTCCTGCTTTACAGGTGAAAATAGAGCAACAGGACCGCTAGTCTTTGACTTTATTTATTTTCTGCTGTGTTTTACTTGCATCTATTTGAAAGACTGAGTGTAAACACACAAAATATTTTATTTTATGTGCAGGAATGTGCAGAAAATAGGTTTAAATGTTAAACTAATTTCTTCCAGTCAGAGAATGTTGCAGATAATTAAATTTTTGCTTGATGCATAAAGTTCAAAGATTAAAACTAATAAAACAAGTTTTAAAAAGAGACTTTTCCATTTGATTACATTTTGTATGATGATTATGTAGAAAAAGTAGAATTGGGCTGAAAGATCTATCACTTTATCACCTATTCAGGCTGTAAATCGTGTTTTTAAAAAGTAACTAAGTAATTAATTACTTTTGAAAATAAGTAATCAGTAGAGTAATGGGATTACTTTTTGGGGAAGTAATCAGTAATTAGTAACTGATTACTTTTTTCAAGTAACTTGACCAACACTGGTGGCAGGGCTGAAATATAGAGACAGATAAGCAGTCACACTCACATCCACACCTGTGATCAGTCAAGAATCTGCAGTTAACCTAACATTCATATCTTTGGACTGTGGGAGGAAGCCCGAAGACACAGGAGCGTACGCACGCACAGGAGCTTCCTGCTGTGAGCCAATACCTCGCTGCGCTGTCGTTCTCCCGGCTTTCTGAAGGTTTTCACTCACTTTGAGTTCAGCTTGTGCTCCTGGCCTTTTTCAGACAAACATTGTTTTCTTCTTGTTTTTTTAATCAGTGTAAAGCCATTTAACACTGACCCGTGAAACATTCAAGCACTAACTCAAGGGACGGCCCAGGGTCGTATCTACACATAACAGAAGAATGAGTTTTAAATTCTTTGTAACCAGCAGCCTGCTGCCAAAGGCCATTGTTACGTTCCCCTGAGGGGTCTAGGTGGTGAGGGGGAAGTAACAAAAAGTGTCCGGGTCAGGAAAAGGAGTCAAAAGGGTTAAATTAAATAGTTTTATTAAAGTAGCTCAACTAAAAGAGACGGACAAGCTGCTATCACCATTTAAGGAAAACAAACAAAACTCAAGCGTTGGTCAATAAAGTCAAAAGTAAGTCAAAAAGAGAGCAGCTCACTAACTGCAAATACACTAATGGCACTCTGGCCCAGAGCTCACCTTTCTCTGGGCTTAAATCTCCTTGATTACTGACGAGAGTCAGCTGCACAAAAGGGAAAGGTGGCAGCTCAGGCAGAAGAGGTGGTGGGACACGCCCACACAGGCACCTTCAGGAGGACACCATGATTCCTTTGATCTCTTTAGTCAAATCTAACAGTTTCATGTAATAATATCTCTGGGTTTCCCAAAGAGCCAAGAACTAACCAAAGGTTTGGCCGGTGTGTCCTCAAAAGCTGCACCAGTAGAAGACAAAGCAGGAAGTGTTGGACCTAAAAACACATCTACAGCAGATGAAAAGTAATCCTGTCATTAAGAAACAGGGAAAATGGAGCAAAGACCTGAAGATGCATCTGGTTCTTCAATCGATCGAGCCGCTGTCCATCAGAAATGTCTCAGTGGACGATTGGCTGTCAAGAAGCGTTCTTAAGGGAAACGCCGAGTTATGCCAAATTACACAAGAACTGGACTGAAAATCAATGACGACGGGTCTCATGGAGTGATGATACCAATGTTACATTTTTGCTAATTAAATTAATAAATTATGAAATTATTGATCCACTTGGAGAAATGACCAGAAAGCCTGCCTGAAGGATAAAAGTGATTAAACTGAATATTGGCTTTCAAGCTTATTAGAATTGTCCAAACTCGTTCACTGTTTTTCCGTGTTTCAATAAATCGTTGCACCTATTTCACATTTTCCCAGCAAAATATATATATTTTTTTATATTTCTCTTTAAATATTTTTATTGTGAAGCACAAATAACAATCACAAATTGTCCCATAGACTGACATTGCTTCCTTTTTACAGTTTTGGAATCAAAAAAAGGGGGAAAACAAAGCGAACAACAACAACAGCAACAAAAAACAAAACAACAAAAACAGGAAAAAACAAAACGTACCAAAAAGGGCGCTCAAAAAAACAAAAACAAAAAAACCCCTCCTCCCCAGCAAAATATTTTAAAAGGGCTGGCTCAAGACTTATGCACAGTGCTGTACATTATATTTTCCAGATGACATTGATTTTGTTTGCCTACAAACCCAGCAGGGATAAAACACGGGGACAAAGTCATGTCCTTTATGTTTGCACGAGATCAGAAACCACAGCTTTCCTGCCACAGTCACAGTGGGGGCTGTGGGGGGGCTGTGGGATCAGTGGGAAACAGAAGACTGAGGGGACGATGAAATCATATTATCAAATACCATTCACGCATCACTTTTAAATGACTCCAATTATTCTTTGAAGCACGATTAGCCTGTGGAGGAGCCTCATGAGAACAGTGCGGTGGATTAAATATGTCAGCCTGACTCTGGTGTAGTTTGACAGGAAGCTGCGAGGACAGACTGCGAACTGGGCGACATACAAATGATGGTACACTGTTATTATGATTTATGCTGCCAGGTCTCAGACCATAATTATGACTCTTTAATCAATGAGCTGATTGATTAAAGTTCATTTCTGTGGAGAAGGCCAAATGAAAAAGAGCAGACTTGGACTAATTAGCCGTGTGAAACCTCGCCTTATCGCAGGTCATCCGATTCCTAAATCCTCGCGTAAGCTGACATCACTAATCCTTAATGACTGTTGATAATTCGTGTAAAGGGGACGTTCAAATATGTGACCTCTCTGGAAATGACTTGTGTGGCATTGCTTGGAAGAACAACTCTGTGCCCTACATTTCACAGCAGCTGGTGAAAGACGTCCTGAACGTGTATCACTGCGCCGCGCACAGGTGACTGTTCGTCCTTGGGTCAGTTCACACTATTTGATCTCTGATGTTCCTCCGTGAAGTTTTCTTCTTGAGTGCGCTCAGATTTCAGCACTTCCTGTCTTTCTGCCTCCAGTAATAAATAAGCTTTTGCGTCTGTCTCTCCGACCCTGACCTTGGTGACTATTGATGAGGGGACGCTGTTCACAGCCTCCTCTACCTGTCATGCTGATGGAGAGAGAACAGCAAGTCAAGCATGGCATACAGACACTCGTGCATGCTCACATCGAGAAGCAGCAGGTAAGAAGAGAAAAACCGTTTCATTTTTAGAAAAACAAACAGGTTTTATGTGCAAACGAAAAGCTTTTCATCCTGAAGGCGTCTGGTGTACACGTGGAGCCCGTTTGTATTAGATTGCTATGAATCAGACACATTTAGCAGCAGAATAATGTGAACTTTTTAAATTTGTTGCAGCGCTCTACACCAGAAACCCCCAAAATTTGGCGTCCAGCCTGTGAGATTAATCCTATAAACTAGTTCATGGGTTCACCTATTATTCCCCACACACTGTGGATTAGGGCGTGTCCTGGATTGACCTTTGATCTCTCTGAGGACATCCACAGAGGTCGCATTTAATGATAAGTAGTCTGTAATTTCTCTTACGCACTAACATTCGTTTCAGCAGCCCGCCGGGCTCCATGACTGATAAGACACGGCACCAGCGTGGAAAAGTTAATCTAACCTGGCCTCCATCATCATTAGAGTTATGGGAGAGGGCGGGCAGGCTCGCAGGGCGGTACCTGTAGCCCGCAACAGCTGTCCTTTGGCCTCAGCCCTGATCTAATTTACTCGTAATGATTAGCTGTCACTGAAGGTGAGGCGATCTGTCACCGTGTCGGCCCACAGGCAAGCACCGAGCGTGTAAAGAGCATATTAGAGGAAAAACACCAGAGTCCTGCTGTATTAAATATTTTAAATGAGTCGTTTTATTATGTTGAACCTCGTTTTATTCTCTGCTCATTGATCTGCTCTGAGCTACCACACAGTCGTGCCCACATACATCCAAGCCTGATACACAGGACCATTCCCATTTTTAAAAATGTCTTTAAGCTGCCACTTAAGATTTATGCTGCTTCTTATGTTTGTTTTTCATTTAAACTCCTCCCCCTTCACATCTACTACTATGTCTACTATGTCAGTATCCACGCCACTGAATCGTATGTATCAGACGTCTGAGCAGGAAAACTGGGCCGTTGCAGCGAGGACAGAGACTCTGGCTGATCAATAGAAACAGCATTTGCTTCCATTGTTTTCCCTCCTCTCAGCAGAATCGCTGCTGCCTGCAATTAGAGGGCGAGCTGACGGCGTCGTGGGGGGACGGGGATTCGATTTAGGAAGAGAGGTGGAGGTGGTGCTGTGTGTGCGTGTGTGAGCGTGTGTGTGTGTGTGCGTGTGTGTGCATGTGTGTGTGAGCGTGTGTGTGTGTGTGTGCATGTGTGCGTGTGTGTGCGTGTGTGTGTGTGTGTGTGTGTGTGCGTGTGTGTGTGTGTGTGTGCGTGTGTGTGCATGTGTGTGTGTGCGTGTGTGTGTGTGTGCATGTGTGTGTGTGTGTGCGTGTGTGTGCATGTGTGTGTGTGTGCGCGTGTGTGTGTGTGTGTGTGTGCATGTGTGCGCATGTGTGCGTGTGTGCGTGTGTGTGCGTGTGTGTGCATGTGTGTGTGTGCGTGTGTGTGTGTGTGCATGTGTGTGTGTGTGTGTGTGTGTGTGCGTGTGTGTGCATGTGTGTGTGTGCGTGTGTGTGTGTGTGCATGTGTGTGTGTGTGTGCGTGTGTGTGCATGTGTGTGTGTGTGCGTGTGTGTGTGTGTGTGTGTGTGTGCATGTGTGCGCATGTGTGCGTGTGTGCGTGTGTGTGCGTGTGTGCGCGTGTGTGCATTCAATTCAATTCAATTTTATTTATATAGCGCCAAATCACAACAAAAGTCGCCTCAAGGCGCTTCATAGATACAGAGAAAAGCCCAACAATCATATGACCCCCTATGAGCAGCACTTTGGCGACAGTGGGAAGGAAAAACTCCCTTTTAACAGGAAGAAACCTCCAGCAGAACCAGGCTCAGGGAGGGGCGGGGCCATCTGCTGCGACCGGTTGGGGTGAGAGAAGGAAGACAGGATAAAGACATGCTGTGGAAGAGAGACAGAGGTTAATAACAGATACGATTCAATGCAGAGAGGTCTGTTAACACATAGTGAGTGAGAAAGGTGACTGGAAAGGAAAAACTCAATGCATCATGGGAATCCCCCGGCAGCCTACGTCTATTGCAGCATAACTAAGGGAGGATTCAGGGTCACCTGGTCCAGCCCTAACTATATGCTTTAGCAAAAAGGAAAGTTTTAAGCCTAATCTTGAAAGTAGAGATAGTGTCTGTCTCCTGAATCCAAACTGGAAGCTGGTTCCACAGAAGAGGGGCCTGAAAACTGAAGGCTCTCCCTCCCATTCTACTTTTAAATACTCTAGGAACAACAAGTAGGCCTGCAGAGCGAGAGCGAAGTGCTCTGATAGGGTGATATGGTACTACAAGGTCATTAAGATAAGATGGGGCCTGATTATTTAAGACCTTGTATGTGAGGAGCAGGATTTTGAATTCAATTCTGGATTTAACAGGAAGCCAATGAAGGGAAGCCAAAACAGGAGAAATATGCTCTCTCCTTCTAGTCCCTGTCAGGACTCTTGCTGCAGCATTTTGGATTAACTGAAGGCTTTTCAGGGAGTTTTTTGGACATCCTGATAATAATGAATTGCAGTCGTCCAGCCTGGAAGTAATAAATGCATGAACTAGTTTTTCAGCGTCACTCTGAGACAGGATATTTCTAATTTTAGAGATGTTGCGCAAATGGAAGAACGCAGTCTTACATATTTGTTTAATATGTGCGTTGAAGGACATATCCTGGTCAAAAATGACTCCAAGGTTCCTCACAGTGTTACTGGAGGCCAAGGTAATGCCATCCAGAGTAAGAATCTGGTTAGATACCATATTTCTAAGCTTTTCAGCGCCGAGTACAATAACCTCAGTTTTATCTGAGTTAAGAAGCAGAAAGTTAGTGACCATCCAAGTCTTTATGTCTTTAAGACATTCCTGCAGTTTAACTAATTGGTGTGTGTTATCTGGCTTCATGGACAGATAGAGCTGGGTGTCATCTGCATAGCAGTGTAAATGTATGCTATGTCTTCTAATGATGCTGCCTAGGGGAAGCATGTATAATGTAAACAGAATTGGTCCTAGCACTGAACCCTGTGGAACTCCATAATTAACCTCAGTGTGTGAAGAGGACTCTCCATTTACATGCACAAATTGGAGTCTATTAGATAGATATGATACAAACCACTGCAGTGCAGTACCTGTAATACCTACAGCATGTTCTAATCGCTCTAATAGAATATTATGGTCAACAGTATCGAATGCTGCACTAAGGTCAAGAAGGACAAGCACAGAGATGAGTCCACTGTCAGAGGCCATAAGAAGATCATTTGTAACCTTCACTAAAGCTGTTTCTGTGCTGTGATGAGCTCTGAAACCTGACTGAAACTCTTCAAATAAACCATTCCTCTGCAGATGATCTGTTAGCTGTTTGACAACTACTCTTTCAAGGATGTTTGATATAAAGGAAGGTTGGAGATTGGCCTATAATTAGCTAAGACTGCTGGGTCTAGAGATGCTTTTTGAGTAAAGGTTTAACTGCAGCCACCTTGAAGGCCTGTGGTACATAGCCGATTATTAGAGATAGGTTGATCATATATAAGATCGAAGAATTAATCAATGGCAGGACTTCTTTGAGCAGTTTTGTAGGAATGGGGTCTAAAAGACACGTTGATGGTTTGGAGGAAGTAATTATTGAAGTTAACTCAGAAAGATCGATTGGAGAAAAAGAGTCTAACTTAACATCAATGAAACTAAGAGTAGCTGTAGATAATATTACATCTGTGGGATGATTATTGGTAATTTTTTCTCTAATGATAAAAATTTTATTTGTGAAGAAGTTCATGAAGTCATCACTAGTTAACGTTAAAGGGATGGTTGGCTCAACAGAGCTCTGACTGTTTGTCAGCCTGGCTACAGTGCTGAAGAGAAACCTGGGGTTGTTCTTATTTTCTTCAATCAGTGATGAGTAGTAAGCTGTTCTGGCTTTGCGGAGGGCTTTCTTATAAAGCAACAAACTATTTCTCCAGGCTAAATGATGATCCTCTAAATTTGTTACACGCCATTTCCTCTCCAGATTACGAGTCATCTGCTTTAGGGTACGTGTTTGAGAATTATACCACGGGGTCAGGTACTTCTGATTAGAGACCTTAGTTTTCACTGGAGCTACAGTATCCAGAGTTGTACGTAGTGAGGAGGTGAAATTATTAACAAGATAATCGACCTCTGTTGGGGTAGCGTTCAGATAGCTGCTCTGCTCTGTGAAAGCACGTGTGCGTGTGTGTGTGTGTGTGCGTGTGTGTGCGTGTGTGAGCGTGTGTGTGTGTGTGTGCATGTGTGCGTGTGTGTGCGTGTGTGTGTGTGTGTGTGCATGTGTGCGTGTGTGTGTGTGCGTGTGTGTGTGTGTGTGTGTGTGCATGTGTGCGTGTGTGTGTGTGTGTGTGCGTGTGTGTGCATGTGTGCATGTATGTGCGTGTATGTGTGTGTGTGTGTTTGTGTGTGCGTGCATGTGTGAGTGTGCATGTGTGAGTGTGCATGTGGAGGATAAACTTAGCCGGGTTATGGTCAGATGTGCTGGTTACTGTTTACTTGGATGTTTAATAGATGAAGCAGCAGGTTTAAGTCAAATGTGATTCAGAGCAAAAACAAACCTGAGTGCAAACATGATGCATTTATATGTTTGCAGAATATAGATAATTATACTTGTCTGTGGTGTCAGTCCCAGAAAGAAAAAATGACCGAGGACGGATTGAACGTCCACAGAAAGAGCTTGATGACCCGGGCTGGCCTCGCTGCCACGCAGACAGCGATCCAGCCTGAGTGAGACTTTATCAGCAGCAGCGCATGCAGTCACACAAACGTCTGACAGCGCCCGTCCTGTAAGAGCCATCGTCCCACGTTGATGCTGTAATGTGGACCCTGCGAGCTCCAGCACGTCCCGCTGGTCTCTGGACGAGCATGTTTGGGTGAGGGGGGGCTGGTTAGAGCGCTCTCATTGCCTGTTACTGCTGAACAGGCACATCTGACCCTCCATTAATTGGCCTGCTTCACCACTCATTTACAATGCTAAACGAATGCTGTCTGTCTAACTGTCAGCACGCTGCTAAACGAGAGCTTCAGGGGAAAAGCCGTGTTTCTTTTTCTTTGTCCTGAAAAGAAAAAGATTCTTGTTCTCTATGTTTTGTATTAATAAAGATATTCTACCCAATACTGAGCTTTTGTTAATGCACTGGTTTGCACGATTGTCCAGCAAAGTTAAAACTAACGGATCCACACAGAAACGTGCAGTCATGCAAACCGCACCTGGAAATCCTTCTTCATCTGGTTTTAAGAACAGCTGTTTTAAGAGAATTAAGACGTGTGGTGTAAATGCTGTAAATGACTCCTGTGTCTTTGAATACAGTCACAATACTTTTCTTACAAGAACTGAAAAAAGAAAGTCAAGGACAAAGTCATCCTCGTGACTTTGTCCTTGACATACATACTTATGACAAAGTGAAAGATGGCGACCAGGGTCTTTCTGGAACAAAGAGGCGTTTCCCCGGCAACTCCTTCAAAATAATGTAAACTTATCCAGTCTTTTTCTAACTGTACTTTCATGAACTCTAATGTGACCATGAGCCTGGTTCTTCCTGTTCAAAGGGAGTTTTTCCTTCCCACTGTCTCCAAAGTGCTGGTTCATAGGCAGTGTTGGGAAGGTTACTTTTAAAATGTATTCCATTACAGATTACAGATTACATGCCCTAAAATGTATTCTGTAATGTATTCCGTTACGTTACTCAACGAGAGTAACGTATTCTGAATACTTTGGATTACTTAATATATTATCATGCTGTTTACAACTACATGAATGTACTATTGCTGTGATTTATTACTGTTACTGAAGGTCCGCGGCTCCGAACCGTAGTAAAGGGACCTCTGACTAATACGGTGGGTTCTGTGTCGGCTCGTAGCTGAAAACTAGCTTTACTTTGTTGTCTGGGTCAACTTTGCTAGCAGAGACAGAGAGAGGCGTTGAAAGGCTGCTCCAACAGAACTTATTGTTTCAGAGGAAAACACGAACACGGTGTACAGTCGAGTCTTAATAGCTTACTTACAGCTGGACTCGTCAGGCTCTCTTCTTGGCTGCAGTGGTTATTATTATATTTACATGCTTCCAGCTCCCGTTTCTGCTCGATGACAGCTCGTACTTTTCCTTTTTCTCCCTCCCTCGCTCACAGACACATAACGGGTATGGCAGTCCATTCTCCCTGCAGCACGGACTACACTGCCCATGATGCTACATTCTTTAGAGCTATACCTGTAGCATTCTGCCTGTTAGCTTAGCACGACAACAACAACAGGCGCTCTCTCACCCAGGAAACACGCACAGAGAGAGCGTCACCCTGTAACCATGGCAACCGTAACGCTGCCTGGAACAACAGAACGTAGCTGTCAAACAAAACCCAAACAGTCCTGACCCGCCACAATATGAAACAGGGAAGTACCGCCGTGTAATCCATTTATTTCAACAAAGTAACTGTATTCTAAATACCACCTTTTTAAACGGTAACTGTAACGGAATACAGTTACTCATATTTTGTATTTTAAACACGTAACGGCGGTACATGTATTCCGTTACTCCCCAACACTGTTCATAGGGGGTCACATGATTGTTGGGTTTTTCTCTGTATTATTGTAGGGTCTACCTTACAGAACAAAGCGCCTTGAGGCGACTGTTGTTGAGGTTTGTTGCTGTATAAATCAAACTGAATTGTGTGAACTCAGACCTGTGAGTCTCACATGTAGTTCTTGGGTTTTTTGCATTTCTCTGAGCACTGCATGGTTTGGGAGGATTTGCTGGGATGTGCATTAGTGGGAAGGCTGTGCCAGCGTGTTAACGGCCAAAACAAAATGCATGTATGTAGCCGCTGATGGCTGCTACTTAACCTCTTAATTCCTATAGAAACGGTAAGGATGCACTTAGCTTTTCACAGACAGGCAGAGCCCTGATTTTGTTTTCTTCACAGGACTGTAGGTAGGAACCGTTTAGCGACTCAGTGAAGACAGAACGTCTCCTGGGACCTGAGGGTTCGCTTGGATGCTTATTTCTCTATTTAAAACAAGTCTGTCCTCATATGGAGACAATAAGTTTACTTCAAAGCACAACACATATACACTGATTGGTGTGAAATGTTAGCTTAAGAGGTCAAACATGCTATTTGATAGCCGTGAGCTATTTTATGGTTGCTTGAAGAATAAAGAAGCTTCTCACAGCAGCTGGATGCTGAACCATGACAGCGATGATTATATTGAACAGTCTCTGCAGTGCTCTTCCACGTCTCGATCTTCTCCCCTCTCCTTTTTATTAAAGGTAAAGTGATTCTCATCACACATGTGGTTCTTTCTCTGTGATATCTCTGTTCGATCTCAGGGGTGTGCAGCGTTATATGAATATGAGATAAGGATATATTGACCGCTGACTTTCATGAGAAGGACAGCTTCTCGATATTAGATCGCGAACACAGCAGCAATAACGAGGCCAGCTTTATGAAAAGATGAAGCAGATAACCTTTGGAAGAAAAATGTAATTTTAATGCGTGCCAATATCCTCAAACAAAAGTCTCAACAATCTATGATTGAACCGTCCTCACCCGCAGTTACATAAGACACTTTACGCTTGTGAAACAAATCGTGACAGAAACATTTCTATTAAAATTAAAAAAATTAAAATTGTTGGTTTTTGGGGAAATCATCACATCTCACATGATTCAGCAGATAATAAATGAGAACATTTACATATTTTTTCACTTGACTGTAACGGCAGCGCAGATGTTTTGGTTTTATTTTTCATTCAGACATTTCTCCTCCATCTCATTACTGCAGCAAATCGGGATTTAATTCCATGTTTGTGGAAATGAAGGAAAATCAGTTAAACAGCTCAGCGTGGATGTGTTTCACTGGGCTAATGTTCAGATTTATCCATGAGGAAGTCATCAGTTCATATAAGACGTAACAACTGCTGACAGAGCTTTTTCAGACGTGTTTCTGATCCTCAAACACATTTTAATATTAGACAAAGACGACCCGAGTGAATAAAAGATGCAGTTTTTAAATAAATATTACAAATAAAATAATTAAATTTTCTAAACCTACTTGAATTTCGTGGATTTAAAGATCAGCTGAACGTATCTTGGGGGGGAAATTACCTCGTGAAAAGAAAATAAAGAAGATAATTGTGAGTTTCTATTGTTAAACCTGATTTAACCTTGTTGTAACCTGCTGAGGTTTATTTTTGCCAGTCAGCTAATTAGAAGGCAACAAACGTGTGAGTGTGAAGGACTCACATGCACAGACAAGAACATGTCTCTGCTGAAATCCTCCAGCGGTTCGCATGTTCCCGTCGGATTTTGTGCCTTTGGGTGTAAACCCACGATGAACGTGGCTCACCAAGCCGACTTTAACATCTTTCTTTCATCTTTTCTTATGTTTTACAGTTATTAAACCTACATATCCTCAGTTTTAGCCTCTTTACCAGAGAAGAAAGGCTCTGACCTGGCGTCCAAGCACGGTGGTGTTCCTGACCAGAGATGGGCAGTAACGCGTTACTGTAATCCGATTACTTTTTTCAAGTAACGAGTAAAGTAAGGGATTACTATTGCAAAAACGGTAATTAGATTACCGTTACTTTCCCGTAGGAACGCTGCGTTACTGCGTTACTAAAACCGTGATTTTTTGCGAGAATGTCTCATGACAGTGACGTAAGCGAGTGCGACGTTTGTGACAACAGCTGTGTGCAGATCAACAATGGATCATATATCGAGTGCAGAGAGAGTATGAGCGTGCAGCGTTTAAAGCGTGGAAGTACTGACCTTACTTTGAGTTTGATTCCATAAAAAGTGACAAAAACATTAGTGTCCGTTGTGCGTGGGAAGAAAACTTCTTTTTACAGCGAAAAAAACCCCTAAACTTCCAAACAAGCACCGAGTAGCTACGACGTAATGGGAAACTCACAGAGAAACTCGCGGATTCTTCCACTGACCGCTGCACACCTGCACCAGGGTAACCCTCCGCCTACCCCACTCCTGCTTTACAGGTGAAAATAGAGCAACAGGACCGCTAGTCTTTGACTTTATTTATTTTCTGCTGTGTTTTACTTGCATCTATTTGAAAGACTGAGTGTAAACACACAAAATATTTTATTTTATGTGCTGGAATGTGCAGAAAATAGGTTTAAATGTTAAACTAATTTCTTCCAGTCAGAAAATGTTGCAGATAATTAAATTTTTGCTTGATGCATAAAGTTAAAAGATTAAAACTAATAAAACAAGTTTTAAAAAGGGACTTTTCCATTTGATTACATTTTGTATGATGATGATGCAGAAAAAGTAGAATTGGGCTGAAAGATCTATCACTTTATCACCTATTCAGGTTGTAAATCGTGTTTTTAAAAAGTAACTAAGTAATTAATTACTTTTGAAAATAAGTAATCAGTAAAGTAACGGGATTACTTTTTGGGGGAAGTAATCAGTAATTAGTTACTAATTACTTTTTTCAAGTAACTTGACCAACACTGTTCCTGACACACGTCGCCGCCCCTGCACATTCCCTCTCACACTGCTGCACCTTTCTGGCCTTTCCCCCTCGACTGCTGTCCGACCACCTGTGTGAATGAGCGTGTGCGTGATTATGAGTCAACACGTTGGCCCAGTGTCCCCCTGCACCGCTGAATCTGGGTCACAGCGAGCACCTGTGCAGCACGCCTGCAGACAGAAGCCTCCAGCACATTTGCTGTGCGCAGTGCTGAGCCCACCTGAAAACATCTGGTGGATAAAAACGCTGTTTTTCTCTCATCAGTGAAGTGAGCTGCTACAATCAGCTACAGAAAAACGCTCGACAGGGTTAACCTAGTTTAGCTTTTGTGGCAAATCTGTTAAAATGGATAATTAGATGAAAGAAGTGCAGATGCTAAAGGAAACGGGCTGTCAGGGGAGCTCAAGGACGGCATAGTTAATGGGGCATCACGCAGATGACACAGAGGAGAGGAAACAGGGTGGGTGTTGAATAAAGGGAGGCTGGCAGGCTCGGAGAGCTTAGCATGTGCTGAAAAATGTCCTTTTGTGATACAAAGATGAACAGGAAGTGTAACACCGCAGAACAAGAAAACAGCGTGTTCGGGAAATTAAAGCCAGCCTGTTATCTAAATGACATCAAGCTCCACAGTCGAGATTTCAGGCTTCATAATGTAAGATTTGGATTTACTGCTATCTTTAAATTACAGAGTACGATGGCGTTGAAAGGATGTCTTTACACACTAAAGATATCGGCTGAGTTGTGACTCATCGTGTTGTCTGAAAGTTCCTTTTCTTCCTGTTGTCGTCTCTCAGCTCGTTAGTCCTGCTGCAGCTGCCAACCTGGAGCCCAGGCAGGATGTCAGCACTCAGCCATCAAGCGAACGAGTCTATGTGACACTTGCGTCCTACTTTGTTGACTTTCTTCACCTGGCACCACCTCTGTCCGTGCGCGGACAGACGTTTGCATGAGTCGCCCCTTTTTATAATTTTATAATTCATAGATTCATTACATGAGTCGTCTTTTCAGGATTAATAAATATGAAAATAGATGTGTTTACATAAAGTAATGTTACTGTTTGGGACTGGAACCTAAAAAGGAGGTACCTCTCAGTTTAAGTATGTAAGTGCAATAGTAGCACGAAACCCTGCGTGAGGGGGCGGAGCATGGAGAGGTGTTCCGACCGTGTGCACAGGTACTTCTGGATAACTGCTTTGTTTTGGAATGTTCATGCTTATTTAGGAAGGAGTTCATTGTTACATCTTCAGCAGAGATGGGCAGTACAAACTGTAATCTGATTACTTTTTAAAGTAATGAGTAAAGTAAGGGATTACTATTGCAAAAACGGTAATTAGATTACCGTTACTTTCCCGTAGGAACGCTGCGTTACTGCGTTACTAAAACCGTGACTTTTTGCGAGAATGTCTCATGACAGTGACGTAAGCGAGTGCGACGTTCATGACAACAGCTGTGTGCAGATCAACAATGGATCATATATCGAGTGCAGAGAGAGTATGAGCGTGCAGCGTTTAAAGCGTGGAAGTACTGACCTTACTTTGAGTTTGATTCCATAAAAAGTGACAAAAACATTAGTGTCCGTTGTGCGTGGGAAGAAAACTTCTTTTTACAGTGAAAAAAACCCTAAACTTCCAAACAAGCACCGAGTAGCTACGACGTAATGGGAAACTCACAGAGAAACTCGCGGATTCTTCCACTGACCGCTGCACACCTGCACCAGGGTAACCCTCCGCCTACCCCACTCCTGCTTTACAGGTGAAAATAGAGCAACAGGACCGCTAGTCTTTGACTTTATTTATTTTCTGCTGTGTTTTACTTGCATCTATTTGAAAGACTGAGTGTAAACAAATATTTTATTTTATGTGCTGGAATGTGCAGAAAATAGGTTTAAATGTTAAACTAATTTCTTCCAGTCAGAGAATGTTGCAGATAATTAAATGTTTGCTTGATGCATAAAGTTAAAAGATTAAAACTAATAAAACAAGTTTTAAAAAGAGACTTTTCCATTTGATTACATTTTGTATGATGATTATGCAGAAAAAGTAGAATTGGGCTGAAAGATCTATCACTTTATCACCTATTCAGGTTGTAAATCGTGTTTTTAAAAAGTAACTAAGTAATTAATTACTTTTGAAAATAAGTAATCAGTAAAGTAACGGGATTACTTTTTTGGGGAAGTAATCAGTAATTAGTTACTTTTTTCAAGTAACTTGACCAACACTGATCTTCAGTTTGTAATACATAAACAGTCTTCAGGTCATAATGCAACTGGAAGCATTTCTTTGGGAACCAGGAACACGCGTCAGACTCCCTCTGTGAACTTGGTTTATTGGAGATTACCCTACCACGCCACCCATTCAAATACTGTTGGCAGAGCTTGTTTAAGGCTGGGAATAAGAGTTCTTGTTCTTATTATAAGCACAGTGGAGCTGTTTATTCACTCAGGTGTTCATGTGTGTCCTTCACTTCCACCTGAAGTAGTAGCATCAAAGTATAGTGCTGTAAACACAACTGGTGACTATTTGATGCTGCACACTGTGTGAGCTCATCGTCAACGTGATAGCATATGGAACAAACACAGATGAGTCGGGTCTTCTCTCGGTCAGCAGGATCTGTCCGACCCCGAGTGGGGAGTGCGAGACCACAGAGGTGCACTGTGAGCGATGAGCACAGGGAGCCTCAGCACAGCTTAGCAATAGTCAGGATTCATCATCCAGGACAGCGCTTGGACAGTGGAGGTGCTGGTCTGCATGTACAGACATGCAAGCCTGTTTATGAGCAACCACCAGCTGCTCTGTCAGCTTCTGTGAGCGACGCCGGACCAAATGAATGCAACGCTGCTCAGCATCTGTCCCGAGCTGCCTCGTTACTGCTGCAGACAACGAACATCTGCTGCGATCAGCATTTCATCCGGACTGAAAACATTTACTCATCGCCAACTTCACTGGGTTCAACTGCACATTAATGCAAATATGTAATCAGCTAATTCAGCACATTTATGCAGGCAGACGTGGTCACGGTGACCGTGAAGGTCACACTGAGTGTCACGATGTTCAGTGACTCTGAACATGGCGGCTTGTTGGCTCCAGACCAGCTGATCTGAAAGTTCCAGAAACTGATGATCTACTGGGAGTTTCCCACATGAACATCTGAGTTTACAGAGAGCTAGAAACCAACTCAAACTAAATTATTACTAACACTACTACTAATAAACACATAAATAGAAATATATGATTGAACACACTGAGCTAGCCCCAACAGCCCAAACTGACCCTGAACTTCAAACTGACGAGTCCAGCTGCAGCCTCGGTTTCTACCTGTTTGTTTTCTGAAGTAGGATCACTGTGTCGATCACGAGTGTCTTTGTGCTGGTTTCATCTTTGCTCCTGTCAGCTGTGTGTTTGAATACTGAGAGAAAGGTCGCTCGCGTCTTCATTGCGACAGGAATTTGCGTTGGCGTGCGGGACCATAGCCTCAGCTGTAATTCAGCTGAAGCACCAAAGTAATGTAATGAAATACTTTCTCCTGGGAGTAATTAAGTAACATACGCTGCTTAGGTGGCGGTGCATGTCACAGCGAGCAAGTGAGAACCCAACAGACTCAATAACAGAATCAATAAAGGATCAATAATTGATACCAGTAATGAATCAGAATCCAACTCCCATTCTGGGTCAGATCATGAAACATGAAAGTATGGATCCATCCTGCTTGTATCAGCAGTTCAGGTGTAATCCTGTGGATCTGACACTGTGGGCCCCTGAGCACCAACTGAGCATCGTTTAAATGTCGCAGCCGACCTGAGTATTGTTGCTGACCATGTCCATCGTTTTATGAAAACAGTTACCATCTTCAGCTCACTGCAGACCTCAGTCCAACAGAGCACCATGTGCAGCTGACACACTGACTGTAACTGTAACGCCGTCGTGTGGACCAGAACCTCTGAGGAACGTTTCCAACACTTCCTGTCTGTGCTGTGAAACAAAGAGGGTCCAATACAGTCCCAGCAAAGTGTACCTAAAAATATGTCCAGTCAGTGTACATCAGGAAAGCTGATAAAGATTTTGTTCTTTCATGAAACTGTCTGAAGGTGTTACAAAAGTTATTGAGCAGACACAGAAATAAAAGCGTAGAGATGAATTCTGGAGATGCTTCAGGTCCCACGTGGTCTTTCTAACCTCCACATTTCTGAGACGAGCTCCTGGGACGCTGACTTTACAACAAGGCACAGCGACGCCGGCACATCACAGCACTGAAGGCCGAGCAGTCGCACCAGAAGTCACTGAGGAGAAACACGAACGGCACGAATCGCGGATGCCGATGAAACAATCCGGTACACCCGACATCGTGACATCATCACACTGACACGGTCGCTGAGGTTCATCCGAACAAACGAGTGCTCAGCCTCCGCCCTGGAGATGCTCCCAAAGGAAATATGACATCAAACAGTGAAATCCCACACGAGGATCTAATTTTAAAAAATAATTAGCAACCGCCCTCGAAGGAGTCACATGATCTCGTCCCAAAATAAAGGCCGGCCGAACAGTTTGTTTCCAAAGGTGACCGTACATTTTATTTCTCATAATAAATATAGACTCTTACAGGTCAACAATCACACTGAAGTATTATCATACATACAAGGACGACAATCCTCAGTAACGATGGGAGCGCACTGATTGGCACTGGCGAAAGCAGCCACTGTTACCTTTTCCACCAGTCAGGTGCTGGCGTGCTGCGACTTCAGGACCGCCGTTCGCCTTAGTCCTGAAACGACCATCCCACACGCTTGAAAACCAGATATTCCATAGTGTTGTGCAACAAAGTTGATGTTTGGAAATAAAATCACGGCAGTGGTTTTGTTTTTTTCTGTAGCCCCTCCCACAGCCACTGGGATCAATGGTTCCACCTCTGGGCCCAGTAAGTTTATGGTGTGGAATAAAGGTATACGGTGACATCACGGTGACATCACGATGGCATCACGGTGACAGGATATGAAGGAGTCTGTTTGCCGACATTAGTTATGCATCTATTGGGCCGATTCCCACATAATTGTTTCCCATATTGATCAAATGTCATCATTTATCTTTTAAAAGCCAACAATGGCAGCGCTGCATCAAACAGAAAAGCTCCGCCTACAGGCTGCAAGAAGGACTTTGGATGGATGTTGTTGGTGGTCTACTGCCACCAAGTGGGAGCCTGAGGAACGGTCGGGAATCACTGACGGAGCAAAGCCAATAGATGGAGAAGCAGCTCGAGCTTCAGCAACACTACTCCAGGGTTTCCATAGCAAAGTCCGGCCCCCACACGTCCACCTGTGTGTGTCCCCGCCTCCCTGACTGTGAGCGTTTAGTGCACATCAAAGAGTCTTAGAGGATCTGCTCCGTGCTCGAGGCGGAGATATCCAACAGTCTCCAGGCAGCGTACGGGTTGAGCTCTTCCTGGTCTCGGCACAGAGCCCACACGTACATCATCCTCAGGACTTTTTCCTGGAGGAAAAATGACAGATGAGCGCACTTCACTTTAAATTCAAACAAAACAAATAACACTGATGATACATCTGTAAGCGACTGATTGAACACAAACATCTGTTTTGCTGCTGGCCTGATCGAGGGAGGGGCTCAGCCTGTGCAGAAAGCTTCTTGACATTTTCAGTTTCAAATATCTTTTATTAGGAGCAAGTATCATGGTTGTTACAATTGATAGAACTTATGCCCCTTTTTTCTCTAAGCTTACAAAACAGACAAATAAACAACATCAAAAGAAAGAGAAACAACAAAAAACAACAACACCCACTATGGGCCCCAATCCCCCGACTGCCAGAAAAAAAGAAAGTTTATATCTTCCCAAGGTATGTAAGTAAAGATTAATTCAAAGTCTTTTACATTATCATTCATGGTATATCTTATTTTTTCAAGATGAAGAGTATTTGTAAGTTCTGTAAGCCACATCTTTAATACAGGAGTCTCCTAGCCTTTCCAAAGCTGCAGGATCAGTTTCTTTGCAATAATCAATGCATATGACATAATTCTTTTTGAGAGTGTTGTAAATTTTGTGTTTCTTTGGAGATCCCAAAGATAACTACTATCAGATTTGGCTCAATCTTACTCTTAAAAATATTAGACAAGTAAGTAAAAATGTCAAAAACCCTGAAGCCTTGGACAAAGTGCAAAACAATGTAACAGATTTCCATAATGTATCATACATTTTTCAGACGGGGGAGCAGTCTGGGTACATTTTGTGAAGTCTTTCCCTTGAGTAGTGTAACCTGTGTATAATTTTGTACTGAATTAAACAGTGACGGGAATTAATAAAAGGCGTGTTTATGTTGCGTAAGACCTCCTGCCAAAAAAAAAAAATGCTTCTTGGCATTTTCAGTTTCAGTCAACATCCAGATGTCGCATTAAAAAGTTTGAAAGATGTAATGCATGGAAACAGAGACGCTGAGTCCAGGAGCCATAAACGGTCGAGTGTTTCATTTAATGCTCAGCTTATAAACTGCAGAGGAACAGGACATCCACCATTTATCCTTTGGCAGAAGCCTCGTATCCTGAGCACTGGGCATCTGCCAGCTGCACGGTACTGAACGGATACTTTGACCTCGCTTCCAACCACACGCGTCCCCGAGCTGTCCTCGGGGGCTGATTCACAGACCATAAAGAATAAACAAAGGCCTTGTCCAAACAGCTGAATATGACTCCACCGTCTCGTTATATTCACTTAATGATCAATTTAAAAGATCTCACAACCAGCCAGCTAAAGCTCTGTAATACTTCATGATCAACAACTCTGTGTGTGTGTGTGTGTGTGTGTGTGTGTGTGTGTGTGTGTCTTACAGGATCTCCTTCCACCACTTCTCCTTTGCTGTTTCGGATCACCATGACTAACTGAGCCTGGAAAGTGATGATCAGCACTGGACCCTGGTCCATCATCTTACCCATGGCCAGCTGGAGAACAACATGCATGAATATTTACTGACCAGAATTCGAGGATTTCCTGTCATCAGGTGAAACATTTACAAATATAAAAGTCTAATCAGTGATCAGAGTCGTTACGGCTCCTGTCAGCACACGTATGAACTGCAAACTACTGAAGTGTTGCCATCTTTAAACCTGAGAATGCAAAGAAGAGCCAGTAGTCTGAGTATCAGCCAGAGTCTCGTCTTACGTAACTTACATCAATACTGTCGATGTCCAGAATCTTGGAGTGGAACTGAAGCCCCATGGCCTTGGCTTGCTGGATTGGATGTGCCAGCTGGCTGTACGTCTGCAAACCCAGTGAAGGAGAAAATGCAGATCACATAATGACAAAGACACCTCATGAAAAACTGGCACCTGCAGATAATCAAGGCACAGCAGAGCCACAGAGCTGTCAGTCGACTTATTTAAACACGCAGTGTGTGCAAAAGGACATACCGCTTCATAGCACCAGTCCTTCAGAACCTCCAGCTCCCCTCGAATCATCGCCTGTGTGGAAAAAAAGGCTGAAAGTGGTCACAGTCATACTGAGTATTCTCCTTTTGCAGAGGTACACTTTAAAGATTTGAAAAACGAGCACTTGATGATATCTGCTGAGATTGGTGTTACCTCCAGTATGTTGGGGATGATGTCGCGCTCACACTGCTTGAGAAAAGAGTCTTTGTCAAAGGACGGGTCCACCTTCAAGATCTCTGTCAGTACTTCAGACATCTCAGTCTTTGAAAACAGTCCACCTTTATGCACACGGATGAGCAGGACAAAGATTTTTAAAAGATTCATCCAGTATATGATAAACAGCGATATAACCTCCAATAACATAAAGACTTTCATCTTCACATAAGTCAATCCTCTTTATCCAGAGGCTATCAGATGTCTGAATCACCTCAACCGGGTCCTTTGGATGTGGAGGCTGTTTGATACTAGAGCTGCCACAAATGATTATTTTGATAGTCGACTAGTCACCGATTATTTTTGCGATTAGTCGACTAATCAGATCATCATCCATTGGACGTAAAACTACAGCTTATTGCACCAGCAGCATCTGCTCTTATATAACTATCATTAGCTTACAGCTTTAAGTGTTTAAGGTATGTGCTAACTAAAAATAAAGACAAGATGATAGTTTATTAAATTTTAATGAAATTTGCAGATTGTTTCGGTGAAGTTTAATAAACTCCTTGCTATCTAAAATATAACAGGACACCTGAGTAAATTCTCGAGCATCTCACACTTCTGATAATCAGCTGTCTGCTTGATGTTTATTCAGCGGTGTAAAAACTATAACTTTAATCTCAGCCAAACCGATTTACTCAGGAACAAATAAAATACTAAAAAAGGCCAAACAATAACATTTTAAGTTATCTAAGTGACTTATATATCATGTTTAACCTGAGTAGCGAAAGACGGCGGTGGGTTTGAAAACTATTAGCCGGGAGTCCGGTGTTCTCACGGCTCTAGTTAGCCTAGCCCCCGGCTAGCTATCGAGCTAGTGGCTAACAGACGTCTCCGAAAACGTCGGAGCACTTTTGAAAATATGTGTTGTCTTGATAAACTGAGCAGATATTTGAGGTTTACACAGCTACATTCTCACCTGAAAATATGTTAAACGTTTATTTTGTGACCCAGAAAGAATAATAAGAGTAATATTAAAACTAACTAGCTGCCGCCATTGTTGGAAACTGAGCTGGGCTGCGCTATGAATTCTGGGAAACAGCTTCTTCTTCTTCTTCGGGGTTTAACGGCAGCTGACATCCTTGTACATGCAGTGCTGCCATCTTCTGTTTCAGTCCGTTAATACACTCTTAAATCCTACTACTTATTCCTGCGTCTTTTGGGATCTTACAAAGCTTCAAACGACGCGTCGACTAATAAATCAGTCGTCGACGTAATCGTGACTAGTCGACTAATCGTGACTAGTCGACTAATCGTGACAGCCCTATTTGATACAACGATATATATCACATGACGATATGAAAATGTCTGTTTCATATCGTTTACTTTCTGGTGTCGCAAAATAAACTGTTTATGGCAATATTTTTTCACCGTTTTGATTGTCACTGCAGAATTAGCTTCTTAAAGTTCTCTCTCCTATATTTAATATCACCACACTACAGATGGACAAGAGACTGTTTTTATGCGTTGTCGTTAGCAACAATGACGGTAAAACCACCGTCCACTTGTTTATTTTCCACATAAACCTTTCACAATAAAGCTGAAGATCCTGTTGAGGTTTTTCAAAATAAATTGAATCACGTGAAAGAGTATGCAGAGTGTTTACGGACGAGAAGCTAAAAAGAGCCCTCAGGTGCTAAAAAATAAACCTTAGACTCAAACGTTAGAACAGGCTTTTCCCCGCAGCACGCCGTGTAATAAATACTCACAAAGAAAACGGCGCCGTTACAACTTATGTCTAAAAATGTATCGTTTCATGCATCGTAAAAACACTCGACTCCAGCTACACGACGCGCAGCTGGAAACACTTCACGCAAGTCGAGCTGCTCGAGATTCACAGAATTTACAGAAAATGTTACATGTTTGTGATTTATATTGCTGTCGGACGATGGATGTCTTATATCGGGATATCAGATTTTGGTCATATCGCACAGCCCTGTGTGGAGGAGCTGCGCTCCTTATGAACGACTCCACTTCCCCCCCGAGGAGTGGGCTCTCCACCCTGTCCTGGCTGAGGACCATGGCCTATTGGTGGATCAGTAACGCGTATGTTACTAAAAACATCTCGACTAGACACAATATCAATGTCCACAAATACAAATTAAGTCTTTCAAGCATAAAAAGAGATACATGTAACATTTCTGTGTCACCGACAGTTCCCACAGCTGCTCACCTATGATGTCAGTCATCTTGTCAGTGACGGCACGGGACGCTCTGATGAACGTGTTGTCACTCTCATCATATTTCATCTTCATCTCAAAGAACCCTGTGATTATTAACAAAATCAGTTTGTCAGAGGTTTAAGATAAGGTTTAGGATAAGTTCAGAAAAGCAGTCCAAATATCTGACTTTCTAACAATAACTACATTATACAAGCAGCATGTTTGTTTATAGCATTTTGAGTCAAAACATTCACAAAAGTGTCAGAAAACGTGGGCGGAGAGCTTCACCTCACAGGAAGCAGGGCAAGAAAAGCGTGAAACCAATCAGAGCCCGTGTCTGTTAAAGACTCGTCGTGCATCCCAAACTGGAATGAAAGACTTTTATGGCAGCAGTTTGCCAGCAATGTTATTTTATCAAACACAGAAGTGAGTGATCAGCATCTTTAGTTTAGAAACGCTGACGGGGCCCAAACAGCTGTGAAAAAACTACACGATTACTTCGTGTAACGTCCCACCTGAAAGGCCATTTTTCACACGTCCAAACATTATTAATCATTAACAGCGTTTCCATAACTAATGCACATAAAATTAACCGAGTGGAGCTACATCTTCCATCACCGGCTCTTTCACAAAATGCTTATTAATAGATGCTAATAAACTGGAGGGTCAGTAACGCCATCGCCGGCCAAACACAAAAGGCCGGCTTTATGACTCGGGGTCAACAGTGACGTCATCACAGCTTTAGAAGATGCAGCAGCAGCATCACATTTAAGACAGCAGACTTATCATTGGTCCTTTCAACCTATAATTACATTGGGGGGGTTATTCCTTACTGTTAAAGACCACGTTGTTGTCTTTGAAGTCCTTCCACTGCTGGTACCACTTTGAGTCTTTGTGGAGCACCACACCCATAGCCTCCCTAAAGTGATGATGTAAATATACACAGTGATATAAAATGTGATAAATAAGCACGTTACAGTCAGATCAACAAACCAAATAGAAATGAAACACTTGAAATGATAATGGAGGACTGTAACAGCTGTTACAGTCCTCCAAACATCAGGCAACAGTTTGTGTGAAAACTGTCATTTGAGGGTGTTTGGCTGACGATACAAAAACCTGCTGAAGAAATAATATTAATGTCAGTTTCTTGGTATCTGATCAGACGTGAGCTCTCGCTGCTTTCAGCTTTGGCTGAGTTTCAATTCTTATATCTTTATTAATATTGGCCCGATCGATCCAAATATCGATCGTGAAGCTGAGGGGCATCTCCCCTCTTACGCCCTCACGTACTCGTTGGCCTCAAAGACCCTGCTTTCATCCGCTGCCCCCTTGGAGGAGAATTCAGTCCTCTTCCTGAGTCTGGTGGGAGGCCGATAGGGGCCAGTGTGACCCAAGTCACCGATCTCTTTCTTCACACTCTCCATTCCCTAAAAACAGAAAATCTGTCAGTGACACAAATTATTTCTAATAGTTAGCAAACGATGACCTCGTCTTTAATGACAGCTCTGAGAATAATGGTAACACGTTTATGCGTCATACATGCTGTATAAGAGACATAAAAGGTGGATCAGATTTAACTGTGACTGCATACCTGAGATATTGCTTTAAATGCGCCCGTCTTCCCCAGCATCTCTCCGCTCTTGGAGACCGTCTCAGCCGATGTCTTTGCTGTTTTGGCAGCTTCTTCCATTCCTTCTTTGATTTTCTTCCCAAAATCTGTCCGGCTGACTTCTTCCAGTCCCTTACAAACATGCAGAATCGTACCAGCTTCAGCAGCATGACTACAACAATCAGTTTATACGTGTACGCGTCATATTTACCTCTTTGACCGTCTCTGAAATGTTTCCCAACTTCTTCCTGAGAACCTCGGACGTCTTCACTGTTTCAGACTCTATATTTTTCTGGGAAAAGACAAGAAGAGCGTTTTCAGACCTGCTGCTAGTTTAAGTGACAGAAGTTCAGCGTGTGGCGAGATACTTACATATTTCCTCCGAGCTTGCTTCAGTGCCTCCGACTCCTCGAGTTTTTTGGCCTCTTCCCGAAACTTTTTGATGTTTTCTTTCATTTCCTTGTTCTTGTTTAGCTCCTGTTTGAGGTTATCCAAAAACTCTCCCAGGAAACCTCTCCGTCCACCACCCCGCTCTCCTGACAAATACCTTACTTGAAGAAGGGCTGACTGAGGCACCTTGAAGACACACAAAACCCCACCAGGTTAGGATGAATGCAAATATAGAGTTTGTATTTCTTGTGCCAGAGTTCTAAACATGTAAACCTGACCAACAGTTGATTTTTAGAGAGAAGAGAAAAGAAATCCCACCATCTATATCTATCTACAGTGTGCTAGACTTGGGCTAAAAGAGGAAAATTACCAAGCATTTGTATTAAAGTTTCAGCAAAGCCTTTCAGAAACTATACAAACGCAGGTAAACTCTAAACTACAAGCTGCAGAACGACTTCCCTGAATAAACTGCGACATTTTAGCATTTCAAAGCACCCAAGAATGTGTTAATACTAGAGGTGGGAATCACCATACATCCCACGATACGATATTATTGCAATTTTTTTAAAATATTTTGCGATATTCAGATTCTGTACATAAAGGTAAACTTTATCAATATTCATTTTCTCTAATATCAAAGTCTCACACTCAGTCTTTCTCTCATTTCAGTTTGATTGTTGACAAACTGAACGGTTTGTATTACAGTCTAGTCCAACTTAACTGAATCAACCATCTGGTACAATTATAGCTATTCTGAACTATGCAGTTTATGAAAACTATGCAGCCCCTTCAGCAACTGAAGAATTTGAAAGTAAATTAAAACAAAATATAATTTTACATTAAATAAAAAAGTTTTAAACTTAATTAAAATAAAACATGTCTTAAATTAAAATAAGTAAACTGTCATGTTTATTGCTGCCATAAACAAGTTAAACACATTTGGACAGTGAAGGAATGTCAGGATTCTTGCTCAGAAAAAGGATCAACATGCTCTGAAGTCAGAGCACAAAAACCTTTTTGTAACAAAATATCCATTTCTGCTGTCCCTGTATCGATACATTATTAGCAAACAAAATATCACGATGCTACACAGTATCCATTTTTTCCCCACCCCTAGTTAATACTAATGATTATATATGCCAATATAAACCAACAGTATATACACTATATGGCAAAGGCAGACCTAATCAGGGTCAAGTAGGACTTCTTATTCCAGGTGTTGTTACCTGTGGAGAGTGTGTGAGGAGCCCACGTATCGTGTAGACATTGGGTCTGTTGGAAAGCAGCAGGTAGGAGGAAGGGAAAGCCACCAAACCCCTTCTTACACATATCTGGACAAAGAAACACAAACTTCAGCAGACACTCGAGGCTGAAATAAACTCTTGAACTGAACGTGACGGTAAATCACGAAGCTTTGCTGTTTTTACAGGAAACTTCTTTATCGCTTCAAGTGAAGCAGCAGCAAACAAGCTAACGATAGAAATAAAGTTTTCCAGAAACAATGTTTGGAGCTTTTGGACTTTTCACTGATAAATTCCAACATTTTATATGCTCCCAACTCCAAGAGCTCCGACACCGGCTGCTTACCCCTCTATTCAAACGGCTAGCTCGGCTAGCTTACAGCACGTTTAGCAGGAAGTTAAACGAAATCGAGATTTTCGCCGTTTCGGGTAAAACAGGCCGTTGAATAAATGTCGTTTCAGTTCGTTCCCTCATCGTTTTGTGGTGTTTTTACGTGGATATTTTACACACATGGCCCAAACACTCACCTGATAACACCGACATAAGGGGGTCGCCATCTTGAATGTCGTGCTTGTGACCTTCTTCCGGTGGTGACCTTCCTCGTCCACGAGGGGGCGTGGCTACAGCTCATTGTAATAGCCAATCAGAGCTCAACAGGACAGTTCCACCGCCCCGCGTTTTCTGCCTCATATTTACGAGATGAACTTTGACCTGCAGTCTCACTATTTGGCTTATTAGCTTAAATGTTATGAAACGTGCGATCAGTGCACGAGCACCACAGTGAAGCATTTCAAATATTGAGGTTTATTTTATCAAAACACCTTACAGAACAAAAGCAATGACAGGAAGCATGATAGGACAAAAAATAAAAAATTAAAAGTTGGTCTCTAAAAAGTTTAAACAGAAGGAAAAACAAACACTTTGACTATCGACATGTCACTAAAGCCCGTTTCAGACATGCGTTTAGTTTTACTTTTGTAACAGCATCTGAACGTGCTGGCTTCCTGTCTGAATAACGACTTCTTAAAACTCAAGAAAGCAACAACAGCACGAGCTAATGTTTGAGTCATGTCTCCTGAGCTCACTGTAGAAGGAGAATAACATGAACATTAACAGCCTCACATCTCAACTTCTGAGCTGCAGTAAGATCTCTCAGACTGAGTGACTCTGACACACAGTGATCAGTCTAATAGTCCTCATAGCTTCATTCAAAGTCAAGCTAACCCATGTCTGAGTGATTTTAACATGTGACACATCCAATGTCTGAAAGGGCAAAAATAAAGAGTTTCACTGTTACATTTATCTAACATACACTGGGTGAAGGGGCAGGAGTACAGAGTGAGATCACGAACTAAAATAATGCCAGATGCAACACGGACACAAGTTATGCATTCCTGTCAATCCTAACATCAATTTCTCTTCCATTCAGGCGATAGCCGTTCATGGTCCGGCAGGCGCGCTCGGCAGTTTCGGGATTGTCAAAGCGAACCACACCGCAGCCCTTGGACTTCCCGTTCTCCATCTTAATATCAGCATACTGGACCATTCCTACAGGAGGATGAACACATGTCCAAAATGACTACAAATGCTGATTAACAGTGCTGATTTCATTTGATTTGATTTGAGTCTTACCGCATGCGTTGAAGGTATCCTTCAGCATCTTCCAGGTGAAGTCAAAAGGCAGCTGAAAGACAAAAACATCCAAATTAATTTAAAGTATAGACATACTTCTCCAGTGAATACGCCAAGCGAAACTGTGATTAACACTTACATTCCTGACAAAGATCTGACATCCCTTCCTGACATTGCTTCCCCCGGCTCCAGGACCTCCAGCCCCAGCTCCTCCAAAGGAATTGCCGCCGAATCCACGCTCCAAGTCACCAGAACGGTCGAACTGACCACCAACTCCTCCAGATCCCATCCGGTCAATTCCAGAGCTCATGCGGTCAAGGCCGCCAGATGGGAAACGGTCAAGTCCTCCGGCAGAGCCCATGCGGTCGAAGTTGCTCGCCATCCTGTCAATCCCGGTGTTGCCCATGCGATCCATTCCCATCGGAGAGCCAAAGTCCATGCCGCCGCCACCGCCGCCACCCCCCATGCGGTCCAAGCTAGATGGGCCCAAGCGGTCAAATCCAGATGGGCCGAGGCGATCCATACCGGAACTCATACGATCCAGACCAGGTCCCACCCTGTCCATACTGGGTCCCAGCCGATCCATCCCAGAGCCCATTCGGTCAAACCCGGAACCCATCCTATCTAGATCAGACACGCGGTCCATCCTGTCCATTCCCATCCGATCCATTCCACCCATGCGGTCCATGTTGGTTCCCATGCGGTCCATTCCAGAGCCCATGCGGTCCATTCCCAGCGAGCTTCCTATAAAAGTGAGCAAACAGAAGAGAGAGAGAAATGCATGAGTGGGAGTAAGCATCAGTGTGGCTTTCAAACAGAATCCTGTAAATACTAACCCATTCCTCTTTCAAAGGAGTCTCCAAAATTATTGCGAGACATTCCCATTTCATTTCGCCCAAATTCCCTGTCAAAAGCACCACCAATCCCACGGTCCATCTCTGACAATGCAAGAGATGAAACCATTAGACATCCAGCAAAACGTGAAACTGTTCCACGCTTGCTCTGGAGGGCTGAGTGGGTTTTCAACACTTGCTTACCGTTCATCCTGCCCATCCCTGAAGAGCCAAAGCGGTCCATGTTCATTCCTCCAAAGTTGTCCATCCCTATAAACAAAGAAGACATTAACATTACAGAAGGCACTTTTTTTGGGAAGACCAAATGTAGGTAGACTCAAAGTTGTACTACATACCTCCTCCTCCTCCTCCCATCCGGCCTCCCATGTTGGCGAAGCCCATTCCTTCCATACCTACAGGGACAGAGTGACAATGAGCCTCTCACTCCTCTGCTGGATTAAAAATAAATTAATGTGTTTTAAGAAGCTGCAGTTGGGTACCTCCAGGACCCATGTTGCCCATCCCTGCACCACCACCTCTGTTGAGCTGAGTAGCATCAATAGGTTGGCCCCCAGGTCCCAGTCCCAAACCAATACCACTCAGGCCACCTGGTTCAGAGACAACAGGTTAACTTTGAAGATTGTGTGTACACACACACACACACACACACACACTGATATAGTCAGTAGCATAAATACAGCTTTCAGGGGAAGCAGTAAACCAATGTCGACCTCCATGAAACAGAAAGGTCACATGACCCCAGGGGCTGCTGGGAAACCACAGACATGAAGCGCGAGCACAAAGTAGAGGAGATGGGCGATGTTTTGGAATATCATTTAAACAGTTACTGGGTTTCTCTCTCACCAGTTTAACAAAAACTATGGTAGCATGGATCAAAGTGGTCTTCAATGCAGCAACTCGAGTGAGACAAAACTAAATATTTCATCTAATTTAACAAAATTAATCATAAAAATCGGGACTTTAATCGACATGAATATTTAAAACTCTCAAAACCTTTTACACTCGAACAAGGCTCGGTGTAAACTCACGGGGAAGGGCAGCTGCTCTGTCCGGTGGTCCAAAATCTTTAGGAAGAGATTTCTCATCCTGTAAAAAAGGCAAAGGCATTATAACCACACTCATCGTCAGGCCATAGAGCTCTAATGTACAGTAAAGGCAACATACCAGTTTGACGTGCATCGTCCTGTTAAACAGGAGCTGTCCATTGAACATTGCTTTGAAATCATTAAGGAAAACATGCACACACACCTTGAAACCAATAATGAGATTCAAAAACATTCAATGGCTACCATAGAAGTGCTGAGGTTTTCTAAAGGATACAGACAGCCTGCACTGCTTCGATGGGCATATCAAATGTTACGGTGCCCATGCCTCGGCTTTTCCCGTCCTTGTCCTCCAGAATGTCCGCCCTCACCACCATGCCCGCCATGCTGAACACCTCCTTCAGCTTCTTCCAGCCCACTTTGTAGTCAAGCTGTAGGTACAGTTTCAGACAGGTAATTAGACAAGACTAAAGTTACAGTAAATGCAAATTATTAGTTTTGCAGGATTAGTTTGGATTTCTTTTACATTTCTTGGCCTCTTTAATAAGACAGCTCCATATACTCAGTATTCGTACACAGACTGAAACACGGATAAATCAGTAAGGCTCACATTAGCCACAAAGACAGTGCTGCCAATCCTGCCAGCCTGGAGACCATGGATGATCTCATTGGGGATGTTCGGGTTATTCAGGAGGCTCGGAGGAATGTTGACCATGGGACCATTTGGTCCAGGACCCATACGATCCATGCCGCCCATTCCACCCATGCCTCCCATGCCTCCCATTCCCCCCATGCCACCCATTCCGCCGTGACCTCCTGGAGGGCCTCCACCTTGGGCCTTGTTGATCTCCCGCTGGCAAATCACACCATCAGGGTCCTTACAAAGAAGCACAAAATAATGAGTCGGGAAAATCCACAAGTACAGCTTTTGTCTGTTCAGTGCGTCGGACAGCCCCCCCTCTGGGACCTACCTCTTTCACTTTGAGGGGCCGACCATTGAGGTTGTGCTTGTTGACCTTCTCCACTGCTTTCTTCATCAACTCTTCCGTCCTGAACTCAACAACACTGACAAAAACACATTTCCAGTGAGAATGTAAGTGTGTAAAACACTGGTGCATGTCTCATGTGCAGTTTGCACTATTTGCTTTTGACAATACGTTAAAGTCTACTTACGCACAACCCTTTGTTGATTGAAGTCATTGGAACAGGTCATATCAAAGGGAAGAGAAAATATTTCAAATTAGTTAAAGTGATTGTAACACTGGACATAATTTGACATGTCAAAATAATCTCATGCAATTAAAAGTTCATCACCATACACAAGCCTACAGCCTTGGTCACATCTTCCAAAATAACACTACATTAAGATCTTTTTAAGCCAAGCCAGTAACACAATACAGGCAAATGTATTCAATATAGTTTCCCCAGCATCCTAAAGGCAGACAGTGACAGAGGATTCCCAACTACTAAGATATTAGAGTTTTCCAGCAGTTCTATGGAATGAGTTTTATTTATCAACCATCTAGCAGCCTTGCTACGACCTCTTGCAGACTACGACCCATTAGATCATAAGGAGCAAATCCCACAACCACAGGGACATTATCAGCTACTGCAATCCCACAGGATTGGCTACAAAGGAGCTGAAGTCCTGTTATAAGATCATCAACCCTTCGATGGCCTCGAGTCAATGCCACAGACAACTTCAAATGAAACATGCCTCCGGCACGTCACCGTCACACACACTCCACCAGGTTTGTATCTGAACAATTCCCAACATAGTAAATAAGGAAACCAAAGCTGACAAACACAGGTTTGTCTAGGCTTATTCGTGTGTTTTATTTGTATGTATTTGCACTTACCCTGGATTTGCCTTCTGCGTCCATTAAGTGT